>NW_024881664.1:840000-919900 GCF_019059575.1 Amphibalanus amphitrite
TGAACTCAGAATTATCACCATGCACTGACGCCAACATTACATAAGCTTACTGTTGCAAGCTCTCTTGGTCGCTTGGCTAATTCAAAACGGAAGTGCCGCTGTTTAAAAAAGAACTGTTTCACAGAGATAATATACCCAACTTCGCACCTCTCTGACGGCTTGGTGGCACTCCACGTGCCGTTTGGTCCACCCACGGGCCTCAGCGCGGCAGGCACAGCTGCTGCCGGGCTCAGCCAAGATAGAATTCTACCGAACTGGGACGTCACAGCCACTAACCGGCTCTCCGTGAATCCCAGGTGTCCGAGCGAGATACCATCTGCGGACTGATGACGTCACTGGACAAACTGACATCTAATAATACCCAGCTATTTCACCATGTCACTATTGAGGAGACGGAGCATCCGATATCGACGCGGCTGTTTGCACAGCGTTCGACTCGCCACGACTTGTGCTGCCGTCTTTAGAAGGCTCTGTAACGTCATCGGACAGCATTGAGACTATGACGTCATATGGTGTCACAGGACGAGTGCCATCATCATCAGAGCAAATATCGTATGCCACTTTTGCCGCCGCCGCGACACGCCAGAGTGTCAATATACTGGGAATCATATGGCCTTGTTCGCTTACCACTCATGTAGCGAGTTGAAATGGAGAGAGAGCGATATTCCATATGCACAATGTAGCTCATTACAGGATGAAAAATATATTAGCAGTGGTACTTTTCGATCAGTAGGGGCAATGATCACGGGAAAATCGAACGGGAGCCTAACATTGATCAGCTTCCTCTATCTGAGCGATGATAAACGATTGATGAAGACGAATGATTATTGGCCTGTCACTTGAAAGAGAGAGCTATTCGTCTTTTTACTTCTGTAGATGGCCGGATCGGTCGGCCCTGCTGAGCTGATACCGCCGCACACCCATTGTAGGTATAATAGCCACCGGCCAAAGCTCATAGCATGCCCTGATGCATGAAGATCGAGTTGACTGGAGCCATTGAGATGCTTGTCCTTTTGAAATGTGCCACGAACGATGAAAGCACTGGCAATGTAAGCATCATCGATTCCATTTAGGTATTGTGTTGATATCTTGGCGGACATATTGACAGCTTTTTTTCAATCTTAACTCATCAAGCGTGGCGCTCTTCCCGGACATCGGAACAAGACTTGTGCTTTTGCTGATAACGATTATCTGTAAATGTGTGCGGAAATGTAAGTACAATGGTCCAATGGCTATGCATGGAAAAGGCCGTCCATGAATGGAATATTCGGACGTGGGTGATTGGCGCAGTGGCACATTAATTGCAGGTTTCCGTCCTTGCGTGATTGATTGAGATGATCAGACGTACGACACTGGCTAACGAGATTTGTATGTCCATGGAAGCAGTACAACGTCGTGGGATATTCATTTGCGTTCGGAATGTTTCAGCTTGGTTGTTTGAGAATCAAGGCTAAAGTGAGCGAAACTAATAACCAAATAAAAATGGTCGTCATTATACTGGTTGGATGGATGAACATAATAAACGGAACAAAAGAACCGGAATCCGTGTGGCTGAATCACAGCTCAATAGAAATTTTTACTTTCTTTTTAAGTTCTCCGAGACCTGTTACCGCAGTTAAATCAAGTATTTCTTTTCACAACACTTTTTAGACCTTATAATTAGTTCTATTACACAAAACGTATACAGGGTGGGGCAGAAAGATTTACCTCTTGATTTTTGAAAATATTTCGGTCCAGAACGAAGATATTCAAATGATTTTTGGTACACGTATTCAGTAGCATGTACACATCTCAGCAACGGCACTATGAACCAATTTGACCACCTTTGGTCTTCACCCCTGCCCGAAACCTCTCCCTGCGGAGAGGCGCGAGCGCCGCACGGTGTCTTCGTCGAAATTCGACCATGCCGTCTCGAGTGCCAGCTTCAGAGCGGCGATGCTGCTGTGTGGTGTTGCACACTTCTCCCTCTCCAGGATGGCCCAGGTGGTGAAGTCCATCGGGTTCAGGTCTGGACTTGATGGTGTCCGCATGTCCTTGTCCCAGAATCCAGGCATGTGGGTCTTGCACCACTGTTGAGTGAAGTTGGCCGTCTGAGACGACGCAACGTCCTGGACGACGACGTATCCGTCTCGGAACGACTGAGTGATCCAAGGCAGAGCATGTTACTCCAGCAGATGGACATTAACGTGTGAACTGACTTTCACACCCGCCTCGATGAAGATCAAGGGTCTTTTTGAGCCGTCGGATGCGACGGCAGCTCAAACCATGACACCAGCAAGGTTGTAGCGACCAAAACTGGCCTGGATAGCAGGATCAATGCTGGATGTACCATCTGCCAAGATTCTGACGCCTTGAGAGCTCATCTGGGGCTCAACCGTGGAAATCTTTTTATCAGATCAGAGGAAGACCTTACTACCGGCGCTTCTGATTTCCTCCAATATCTTTTGGGCCATGTGAAGCCGCTTCTCCTTGGATGCCGCCGAAATTAGGCGTCGACGTTGCATCGTGTATGACTCAAGGCCCAAATCATCGTTTATGATTCTCCTGATCGTTTTAGGCGAAAAATCGAGGTCCTTTGCCAGTTTGCGCATGTTTCGCCAAGGAGTTCGAGACACCATCTTGTGCACGATATCAACCAGCTCTTTGGCGCGGACATGTCTTGTTCTGCCTGGGATGGGCTTCCTCGACACCGTACCTGTCCCTAGGCATTTAATTTTACTGTTAGCAGTTTTTATGGCAACACCGAGCTGTTTGGGAACGCTTCGGACGCTGTGGCCAGCCTGCATCGGCGCCGCAATTTGGGTTCTTTTTGCAATCTCCGCCATAGCTCATCAACAACCATGACGAAATAAAACACAATCATAAAATTATACACGAGTCAGTTGGGAAGCCGCATGCAAAATTTCACTAAAATCCGTCCAAAACTTTTTGAGTTATGGGCTGAAAACAAACAGGTAAATCTTTCTGCCCCACCCTGTAGATAAGATGGTGTTAAACTTTTTGTTTGGCATGTGGGCGTATTGATTAAAGTTGACAGCGAGTGGCTATTTGTAACTAACGACACACCTAAATAGGCTAACGGGTCAGGTGGATACTTATGGTCCGGCCCAATAGAAAGGGCGAAAACAGCATTAGCGGTGACATGTTTGCTCCGGGCCAAAATTGAGCCGGGAGCTCGAGACTTCGCCCCTATTTCACTACCGGTGGATTGCAACGAGCTTTATGGAGCTTTAAAAGTCACATTTACAAGCGAACGCAGCACTGAATGAACCTATATCAAGCGGCATAGTTCCAGCTTCAATGGCTATGCAGAGACTGAAAAATTGTACGTGTGATTTTATAAAAAGTAATAATACACAAACTGACCTTAAGCAGGTTTATTATTATTTACAGGATTTTTTTTTTTATTTACAGGACCTTAACCCTCGCCCGCACATGGGGGGGGGGGGTTGCCACCCCCCCCCCCCCAGGCAGTCTTTCTGCTCTGCACTCAACATTTTTAGAGCTAGAAGGCTGATTTTTCGTATAGCTGCTCCTCTATCCATTTCTTGATGTCCACTGAAAATTTCAAGTTTCTGTGATTTTTGGTTTCGGAGATATGACCTTATTTTTCAGGTCATGTCATGACCCAAATGGCCAATTCTCAACATCTTGCGTTTGCCATGGGCCTTGTGAGCTTTTGACACCCTGATTTCGGCCTTTTTTTGCCAGTCTTACCTCCCACCTATCATGGAACATGTTGTTCGACGATGTATAGGGGTCAAGGTCAGGGTCAAGGTCAACCTAGGTCATCTAAGATAATTGCGTTTTAGGCAAGCTGAATTTACTTTTTGTGAAGTTTTTTTGACTGCATTTTTGGTAAAAGCTTCTCAGATCATGATTTCATGTGATATGGACCCAAAAACAATCGGTGCACACATCAGTATACACACAGACACACACAGACATACAAACACATATAATTGACCTTGACCTAACTTGACCTGAAATGACATCAGCAGCAAAATTCTGGTCGGATAGTGTGACAAAGAGGTTCTAGCTGGCTTGGCACCAGAAAACAGCGTCGTCATCGGTATTTGATAAGCAGCGCACTTGATATCCAACGGTGACCCAAAACAGCAACATTTTTAGTTTGACCTGACCTGGAAGGTCAATGACTGACCTGAGAAGGTAAAACTGGGTATCATTGGATTTGTCTCTTCCCAAAGAATCTTTTTGGTCTTTACTGCTAACCTCTATCTCCAACAGGAACGAAATGGCGCGGGGGGTGGCAACCACCCCCCCCCATGTGCGTTCTAGGATGGGAAAATGGCATGTGCGGGCGAGGGTTAACAAGTTCATTGCTCAGTATGTGATACCAGTAAAACGCCTTTTGGGCGAAGAACGAGCGAGCAAGATAGTGAGCCCTGCACGTGCGGAAGGGCGAGAGGGTGCTTCCAACGGGCTTGCGCAAAGCACCCTTCTAACTGGTCGCTAGCGGTGTGCCAAATTTGAACGCGATCGGCCCAGCCGTTCCTGAGATCTGGAAGCGGCATTCTGCACGTGCGCACGTGCAAACGGGGTCCAAAATGACTTTTGCACGGCACCCTACTAACTGGTCCCCAACCGTGTACCAAATTTGAGCGCAATCGGCCCAGCCGTTCTCGAGATCTGGAAACGCCCCTGCACGTGCGCACGTGCAGTAGCACCCTAACCGCAACACATGGGAATGCATTGCCTGGTGGGTGCCTACCTGTATGCCAAGTTTCAGCGAAATCGCCCCAGTAATTACCGAGTTACTGAAATGGGAACAAATTTGGCACCTCTAATTGTTGTATTTTGCACGTGCACTGGGGGTGACCCACATGCACCGAGAGTATCCTATTTTGGGTAGAAGGGATGCTACCCTACAAAAATTACCGCAAGTCAATCGCCCAAGCGGCTGCTGAGATATGAGCCTCTCAAAATCACAACTTTTACAAAACAGCTTGAACACCCTTGACTTTTCACGTGGCACGTGCGACGACGGTCACTGAGATGTATCAAAAGTAGTCAATTACGGGGTAGAAGGGATGGGGCTACCCAACAAAAAAGACCGCAGGCCAATCGGTCCAGCGGTTGCTGAGATATAAGCCTCTCAAAAGCGTTACAGGCCGGGCCGGGCCGGTCCGGGCCGCTCATACTGAGATTTTCCGTTATTAAAGACTCACTTCGCTCGCTGCGCTCGCTCGCTCGTAATTAACATGTAGCGCCTGTGGTATCTAAAAAAACACGCATCCATGCTCAAATTATTGTTTCTAGCTTCACTTTTTTATTAAGTTTCACAACACACATTGGCAGAACTACTTACATAACTACTAAGCACTATGTATATAATTATCATACTATATACAGTATACACGTGTACACAAAATATATGTACTTACATACATGTTCATGGTTTTACTGAGCTAAACATTGAAACACATATGTCTCCTACTTGATTCTGCTATCATTAACACTTCAATCTCTCCTTCAGAAGGAACCTTTTTCTCTTCTTAGACAAATGATGGTCTCGAGCAGTCGCCACGAACACTCTGGAAGACTTTTGACTTCCGATGTCGGATATTTCTGACCGAAAGCCCCCGGCTTTGGCGCCAGCTTTAGAGACATGCTCGCGACGAATTATTTTTCGGCGTTCAATTTTGCGATGACACGTCAGCAGACAAAAACAGATCACAGGCGACTAGATATTTCGTTTTTAAACCTTGCTGACTGTTCCAATTGAAGAGAGATTTGTTTTGAAAATCAGGCTCAAAGTATTTGAGAAGTGTTTACTGTATATACAAAGAAACACATACATACACAATTTAGATTTCCTCATTTCCGAATTCACATAGCAATGAGCCAGTTTCTTTGAGCTTTCCCAAATAGGTTATGTCGACTTCATAGTTTGACCCTCTCGCTTCAAAGGTAAGGCTCCATAAATCCATTGGATTTCGCTCCGCAAACTTGTGGAAGCTTGCTTTAAATGCGAAGAAGGTGAAGTTGGGACATTTACTGGTTGAGCGGATTAGGATTTTCGTCGAATTCAGTAGAGACTTCCTAACTATGGTACACTCTGCCGTCACTTTAAAGGAAGGCGGTGCTTGACCTGAAATGTTGGGGAGGGGGAAGGGCGTGCTGGTAGAAAGCGGTTCGAAGATGGCTCTGGTTGTTTCCGGGCGTTGACCGGAGGGGGAGACAGTAGGCAGGAGGCAGTGGTGTACTACTTCTTACTAGTGATGTCAATTACGCAAAATTGTGATACCGATACCAAACCAAATACCAAACAATAACCACAAGAAAATACCAAAGCGAAACGACTTGAGAAAATGAGGAAAATGCCAACTTCTTACCAAATTCACAGCCTCTTTTACATTAGCGACGATTCACAAGTACCGACAAATACCAAAAACGTTGGCCTTGAAATACCCAATACTAAGTTGGCATCGGTTATACCAAAAAGTTAAGTATCCGACTGACATCTCTACTTCTTAATGTCTGTCGGTATTTTACCTGAACTCAAAATGGTCCAAGGACATGGAACTATCAGCTGAAATATGTAAGTACGTATTAAGACGCCACGTGTTGCCACGTCAAACCAAATGTTATCGTAGCATTATTACGGAGCGAGCGAAGCGAGCGGAGTCTTTCCTTAGATTAACGGAAATTTCTGAGTATGAGCGGCCGGCCGTGCGGACGCTTTTGCGAGGCTTATATCTCAGCAACCACTTGACCGATTTACACGCGGTAATTTTTGTCGGGTAGCTTCATTCCTTCTACCAAGTATTGGACTATTCCCGATGCATGTGGATGACCCCTTATGCACGTGCCACGTGCAAAACGAAGAGGTGTCAGTTTTGTAATTGTTGCAATATCTCGGTAACTACTTGGCCGATTGCGTTGAAAGTTGGCATGTAGCTAGGCACCCACTAGGCAGTAGGCACTGCATATCCATGTGCCAGAGTTGGGGTGCTACTGCACGTGCGCACTTGCAGGGGTCGTTTCCAGATCTCGAGAACGGCTGGACCGATGGCGCTCAAATTTGGTACGCGGTTAGGGAGCGGTTAGTAGGGTGCCGTGCACAAGTCAGTTGGGACATATTTTGCACGTGCGCACGTGCAGGGTGCCGCTTCCAGATCTCGAGAACAGCTGGGCCGATTCAGATTGTGCTCAAATTTGGCACATCGCTATAGACCGGTTAGTAGGGTGCCATGCACAGGTCAGTTGGAGGTACCACCCTCGCGATTTCGCACGTGCAAGGCCGACCCTCTCGCTCGCTCCGTTAGTCGCCCCAAAAGGCGTTATACTGGTTACGGAGCGAGCGAAGCGAGCGGAGTCTTTCCTTAGATTAAAGGTAGTGTGCCACCTTTGAAAGATTTCCCATTTTATTTTTCCTAGGATAACAAGCTTCTGTTTTTATCTAATATCGCAAAAAAAAAATCAAAAATGGGCCTGGAAAAGTGCCTTTTTCGCCTAAAAGTTTATCGGTTTTTCGATATGTATAACAACTGTAATGGGCTGACAAGCAAACAGGCGTCGGCAACAATCGCGAATGCGGCGCACATGTGACAATAAGCAAAGGTCATTATAGAGTTACGACGTACGGGAATGAGTTATCAGCTGTCTAATCGTAGACAACACAATGTCGAGCCTTAAACTGTAAGCCTGTATTGGTATTGTTTCTTTTATTTGGCTGTCGAACATTATTTATGGTTTGAAATATGATTTTATGTAAAATAATTGATATTAAAAGCCGTCTCTTAAGTTATGACCCCATTTCACCACACGCAAGTGGCAGAAATGACAATGATCAGCTGACGCATTTTTCTTGGCCGAAGTCAGAGCGCGCGGCCCGACGCACCACCACCGCACCACAAAGTATGAGCAGAAGCCGCGCCCAAAGCCAGGGCCCCGGTAACGTGAGGTAGCCGAGTCGGGACAGCGTGCGCTGACCCAAGCCGGGGCCGCAGCTTTGGGCGCGGTCTACCGCATCCCCGCGGGCAGCCCCGGGCTATCACATGACACCGGGAGGACGCGCGGCCCCGGCTTGGGTCAGCGCACGCTGCCCCGACTCGGCTACCTCACGTTACCGGTGCCCTGGCTTTGGGCGCGGTCTACCGCACCACCTAACAGGCGTGTTCGAAACCGCAGGAGATGATGATGAACGGGTTTATCGAAACTTGATTGGATGAGCATATCGGTAATAGCGATTTCAGCGTGTGCATTTATTGTTCATAGTGGTGTAAAATGTGGTTGGGGTACGACCGACAACCCGTCGGGGCGAATTTCGCACTGGGGTACTCAAAATTTGAAGAATTTTAGACTTTTCCATGAGTTTTGAAGGTATGGATAAGTTCTAAAAATCCGGTTCTCCTTATCTGGGCCATTAACTCCATACGGTCCAGGAAAGCTGGCACACTACCTTTAAAGGGACAGTATCATCGAAAAAAAAAATCCATGTATGGAGCTGATTTTTTTTTACTAGCATTTCTTATTTTTCTGAATCAGAAAAACATAGTTTGAGGACCGAACTCGGTGAAAAATATTGCAACCACATTTCATTTTCATGATTCATTTTCATGAGCGAACCACCACTATACAAGCATGGCCGCCAGTTTGGAAGCATGCAAAATTACTACAGAACTGGCGCAGATAATACATTATTGACGCTACGCTTACGCGGTCGTTCTTCTGATTGAGTTGTCCTTAGGGAGAGGTAGCCTTAGGTATTGCCTATAAAAATATAACGTGACAATTGGAGGGAGTGACAATTGGACGTGACAATTGACAATGGGAGAAAATATCACGTGACAATCACGTGATAAACGTCATACATTGGAGGGAGATTGTGATTCAAGCTGGAGGAATTCCTTTGTTGAGCCGCTAGAATCCGAAGGAAACAGCGGAAATTGCCTACGACTATTTAATGAATTTAACGGTGATGAATAAGTGCGAAAAACGTTTTGGCTTTATAAAATTTGATGAAACGACCAGGGTAAAAGTTTTATTACTGGCGGTCAATTCAAAACGGCGCAAACATTTTAACAGTGAAGATAGTGAAGCACGATTCAAAGTGTGGTACACCTTTCGTACTTTGAGCGGCGATAGCGGGATAACGGTGTGGAGCTTCGAGGATCGGTCTTCAGTTTCCGGACCAGAAAGGTGGGGCCTATGCAATGTCAAATTTCATCAAAATGGTGATACTGTCCCTTTAACGGACATTTCTGAGTATGAGCGGCCGGCCGGCCGGCCGTGCGGACGCTTTTGCGAGGCTTATATCTCAGCAACCACTTGACCGATTTACATGCAGTAATTTTTGTAGGATAGCTTCATTCCTTCTACCAAATATTGGACTATTCCTGATGCATGTGGGTGACCCCTTATGCACGTGCCACGTGCAAAACGAAGAGGTGTCAGTTTTATAATTGTTGCAATATCTCGGTAACTACTTGGCCGATTGCGCTGAGAGTTGGCATGTAGGTAGGCACCCACTAGGCACTGCATATCCATGTGCCAGAGTTGGGGTGCTGCTGCACGTGCGCACGTGCAGGGGTCGTTTCCAGATCTCGAGAGCGGCTCGACCGATTGCGCTCAAATTTGGCACACAGTTATGGACCAGATAGTAGGGTGCCGTGCACAAGTCAGTTGGGACCCATTTTGCACGTGCGCACGTGCAGGGTGCCGCTTCCAGATCTCGAGAACGGCTGGGCCGATTGTGCCCAAATTTGGCACATCGCTAGAGACCGGTTAGTAGGGTGGCCTGCCGTGCACAAGTGAGTCGGAGGTACCCCCTCACAATTTCGCACGTGCAAGGCCCACCCTCTCGCTCGCTCCGTTAGTCGCCCCAAAAGGCGTTATACTGGTGATATACTGGTCCAAAAACAAAATAAACTTGAAGGAACACTATTCCGACATCCCTGATGCTCAACATTACTCGTCATTTCACCCTTCACCTTTCTGTCAGTCCTCATCCTGTCCTTTCCTTCCCGTTATCTCTTCCACCATTTCTCTCCACGGCTCGCTTCGCCCCTTCTGCCGGGCGTCGGCCACTGATGATACCGGAAGGCTGGCGTGGCGACCCCGCACCCCGCGACCACCCCATAAATAATTCGCCAGCGAGCACTAAAGCGACAAATTGGGCCTCCGGCGCACTGGCGACCCCCGCCCCCCTCTCTGGCGAACGAGAGAGAGAAAGAGAGAGAGAGAGAGAGAGAGAGAGAGAGAGAGAGAGAGAGAGAGAGAGAGAGAGAGAGAGAGAGAGAGAGAGAGAGAGAGAGAGAGAGAGAGAGAGAGAGAGGGCAGCTGAACAATAGAAACTCTGCTTGTTTCTCTTTGGATGAACGGGGCCAGCCGGCGCCACGCGGTTCAACCGCTCTAGACGACTATGATTTTGTAACGACTCCCCCGTCAAAGGCTGGCTGCCTCGCAGAGAGCGTTAAATTATGCAGAGCGCGGTCTTAAAATGCCATTTTGCGTCCTGGCTGACTTCCGGACCAATGGCGGCCGGCCAGATGGAGAGAAGGGGAGATATTTGCATGAAGAGTATTGAGCTGCTATTGTGGCAGGGGAAAGCACCCGCTGGAATAAACTCGGGTAAAGGCGGAAAAAAATGAGAAGGAGATGGATGCAAAACTGAAAAGGGATGAACAGTAGTGACGGGGTAGGGGTTGGAACGATGGTGGTTTCTGTGGCGGCGATGGCGATGGCGATGGCGATGGTGGCAATGGCGGCGATATATATAAGTGGCGCTGCACTGAAAACAAATCGACACAGTGAGGGCATGTTCTGTACTGGTAACACATCAGTCATGTGTTAATCGCACCCAAAACACAATAAGGCTGAGTATTTTCACGCTTGGCGGGACCTTCGACACGTTTGATAACACATAAAACAGAATAATGACACAATTTTATCGTGCCAAGCACGCTGGACGAATGTAATGCATCAGTGTATCGAAATCATGTGTTGTCGGATATGGTAGACGTGTACCCTTGCACAAATACACCGTGCCATCCACCAGTGAGCGACCTCTGAACCTTAACTTCAAATGGGGATAAGAGAGGGCGTTTTTCGAGCACCGACTTTTATGCTGGGTTTTTGTAAAAATTTGCCAAAGTGTTTTGAGAAAGGTCAAAATGCACAATACAGCCGAGGGAGTCGATACATGATAAATTGTCTAGAGCAATATGCGCTGATTACATCAAGTGCAAGCTGAAGCATAGCTAATTAACGTCTGCTTGGAGGAAGAAACTCCTCCGTCTATATAGGATATATTTGAAAAATCGGTGGCCGTAAGTTCACACAGGCTAAGGTGATCGTTAACTTGCTTCGGCAGTTGGCATTTCACGGGTTTGTTTTGAGAGCTCTCCTACGCGCGTCCCCACCCCACACATCTAACCTTTCACCAGTTGTTCTACCCACTCTCCTTCACTGCCCACAACCGCATCCAGTTGCCCCACGATGGGGAAGCGGCGCCGTCAGCGCCCGCTATCCGACTCCTTATCCGATTCCGACTCTGACTCCCCTCTGAATCCGACTCCTCCTCCTGCCATGGACACCGACTCCCGCCCGACCGTCAACCCTCCCTCCTCTACCCACCCTTCGACTGATCCACCCGGTACCGACCCTCGCTCGTCCACTGACCACGCCCTGACCGCTGACCTGACCTCTGACCCCGCCCGGCACTCTGACCCTCGCTCGTCTACCGACCTCGCCCGGAGCCATGACCCTCGCCCGTCCACCGACCACTCCCGGAGCTCTGACCCGCGCACGAACTTGGCCAACGCACCTGCCTGTGCTTCTGTCGATCGCTCTCCACTCGAACCGTACTTGTCTCTCGATGGCTCTTATCTGGTAGTGAAGGCTAGCGATAGTGACTTCTCTTTCCGGAAGATCAACGTTTTCTGGCCTCAGAAGCAGATCGCTGCTATCTGTGGGCAGTACGGTCCCGATATCGAAGCCCCAGCTAATGGTACACTGATCATCAAAACACACAACCGAAGAGATACCAAGGCGCTCCTGAAGACGACGGTTTTCTGTGGAAAGCAGGTGACGGTATCTCTCCACCAGGCTCGAAACTCCTCCAAAGGCACGATCTTCGCCCCAGAACTCCGCCACATGTCCGAGGTTGAAATCCTCTCCGAACTTCGATGCGAAGGAGTGACGCACATCCGTCGACTGACCACTTTCCGAGATGGTCAGAGGAAAGACACCAGCCTGCTCGTCCTCACATTCGAGACCACCACTCTGCCGGAAAAAATCTCGATCGGATGGCTCAAAAAAGACGTACGAGTTTTCATCCCTAACCCACTCCGCTGCTTCAAGTGTCAGAGATTTGGTCACGGTAGCTCCACATGTCGACAGGCTGCCCGCTGTCAGAAGTGTGGCGAAGCCCCCCACGAGGACACGGCATGCTCCAAACCCGTCACGTGCCTCAGCTGTGGTAGCCCCGATCACTCGGTCTCGTCCTCCCAGTGCCCCACGTGGCAGAAGGAAAAGCGCATCTGTGAGATGAAAGCGAAGTCTGGATGCTCCTACCCAGACGCTCGCCGTCGCGTGGAGGCCGAGACGGCCACCCCGACCCCTGGTAGGACTTATGCTAAGGCCGCCAGTACCGAGACAGCTTCATGCAGTACCCAGACTGACCCGATCGCAGCACTACCCCCTCTCCAGCTGCTCAAACCTCTGAGCACATCCACCTCCGCATCCACAAACACGAACGACGTGACTGAGACTGTGTTTGGAGACCCGATGCCTTCCTCCCCTCCTGACTCACAGCTTGAGATCTCGCCGGTGATCGCCCCGCAGGCCAAGCCCTCTGCCGGAGCTGGTCGCTCCACTGCAAGCTGGACGCGAGTTCAACGGTCAAAAGGACCCCGCCCTCAGCCTCCATCAGAGGATGGACGAGCACCCACCCCTCGCATGTCACGACCTCCGACTAAAGTATCTATGGGACACAACCGTGCGGCAAGTTGGGCCTCGCCCCGTCGTAGTACGCTACCAAACAACACCCTCTCAAAAAAACAACTATAAGTTCCATACTCCAGTGGAACTGCCGAGGCCTAGTTTCTAACTGGGCCGAAAGCAAGATGTTTTTTCTACTAGTAGCCCCGATTGTTATAGCTCTACAAGAAACCTGGCTTCTTCCAACAGACCCCTACAATTTTTCTTTGTTCAATTACTCTCTGTACCGCTATGACGAGACAGATGGCGAGAGACGCCATGGCGGTACTGCACTCTACATCAATAATGATTTTGTTCATCAGCAAATAACTCTCAACACACAGCTACAAGCAGTCGCCTGTACTGTTCGTTTGAACGGTCGCAATATAGATATTTGTTCTATTTATATTCCTCCGAACACAGACAACCATACACTAGAAAGGCATCTTAATAATATTATAGCACAGTTTCAACATCCATTTCTCTTGCTTGGAGACTTCAACGCCCACAATCCTATGTGGGGTCGAGACATTCGAGTTTCCGATGAGCGCGGCGAAATAGTCGAACGTTTTCTCGATACTAATCAGCTCGTTCTCCTTAACAAAGGAGACAATACTCATTTTTCATTAGCACACAATAGTGAATCAGCCATTGATCTTTCCATATGTTCTCCTCAAGTTGCTACGTTTTTCGACTGGTCAGTAGATGGTGATATTTATCATAGCGATCATTATCCGATCAAACTTCACACAACATTCCAGTCGGATAATGATGCTATTTCTGCTTTCATTCCACGATGGAACCTTAAAAAGGCAGACTGGACGAAGTTCGCGGAATTTTGTCACATCGACCACCAAGAATTCCATTCTCCAGATCAAGCAATTGCTTTTCTTACAGACACGATCATTTCCGCGGCAAATAATTCAATTCCATCCACGACGCAATCGCCAAGATGTAAAAGGGTTCCATGGTGGTCTGTAGAAGTGGCTAGAGCAATAGCCAAAAGGAAAAGAGCCTTCCGAAGATACTTACGTCACCGTGATAGAGCTAGCTTAATCTTACGGAACCAAGAAAGAGCAAGTTGTCGAAGGATTATCAGAGAAGCAAAGAAAACATCATGGAGATGCTTTCTTTCACAACTGAACCATCAAACACCTCTCAGTAAAGTTTGGTCACTCGTTCGTTCGTTATCTGGCAAGCGGTCCTTTTCAAGTCTTCCAGCACTTCAAGTTAATAACATCGCAGTAACACAGCCAAAAGAGATCGTAAATACCATTGCAAAGACTTTTGCTCACTGTAGTTCTACCAAAAACTACAGAGATGGTTTTGTTGAGTTTGGTGAACGAACATATCATTTATTGCCGGATAACTTTACTTCAAACAACACAGAAATATACAACGATTTATTTTCTTTATTCGAACTACGAGAAGCAATCTCTTCCACTGGCAACACATCTGTAGGACCTGATAGACTACATTATGAATTTTTCCGACACTTACCAGACAGCACTTTACATCTTATATTGCTAGCTTTCAACGATCTGTGGACTAGGCATATTTTTCCAAATGCCTGGCGAGAAGCTACAATTATTCCGTTACAAAAACCTGGTAAAGATAAAAAAGACCCTAAAAGTTACCGTCCGATAGCATTAACTAGTTGTTTCGGAAAGATATTTGAGCGAATGGTCAGTAAGAGGCTCACATGGTATTTAGAAGAACACAATCTTCTATCTACTTTCCAAAGTGGTTTCCGTAAAAATCATTCCACAAACGACCACATCATTAGACTTGAAACTGACATCAGAAAAGGATTCAAACACAAACGTCACACCACTGCAGTCTTCTTAGATATTTCCCGAGCATATGATATGGTATTTAGACCGGCCTTGGTTTTTAAGTTACATAGCATGGGTCTTCGAGGACATCTTGCGCATTATTTATATGGTTTTCTGTCAGGCGTCCGTCATTTCCAAGTCCGTTTTCGATCTTTATACTCAGATACATTCAGACTAGAAAACGGTTTGCCACAGGGTAGTTGTTTATCTCCAATTTTATTCAACGTCATGATTAATGATATCTTTGATATGGTTCCTCCGGGCATTAGTTATTCTTTGTTTGCTGACGATTGCGCAATTTGGTGCTCGGACTCCGATTCGGAGCACTCCATTCCACGGTTGCAGACGGCTCTTGATTCCATCGATGATTGGTCCAAGAAGAATGGTTTCATTTTTTCACCAGTAAAATCCGCCGTTATAACTTTCACAAAAAACACTCGCATGCGTAATGCCGGAGACCTCAAACTCGCTGGTAATGTCATTCCTCGCCTTAACTCGTTTAAATTTCTTGGCGTAGTTCTTGACGCCAGACTTAGCATGAAAAGGCACGTACAACACATCAAAATAAAATGTATGAGACGCATGAACCTATTTAGATGCATCGCTGGCACCGAATTCGGGGCAGATAGGAAAACCCTGCTTCGCTTATATAAATCGCTGGTTTTGCCCATCATCGAATATGGAAGCATTATCTATGCAGGGGCAAGTGATAACATTCTGAAAAGTCTAGATACAATTCAAAACGCATTTATCCGCATCGCCATAGGAGCCATGAAGACTTCGCCCATTCCATCCCTTCAGGTCGAAGCGGTCATACCTCCTCTTCGACTCCGCAGAATGGAGCAATCTTTGCGATACATAGCAAAAGTCTCTTATCACCCCAACCACAACACTTATGCATCTCTTCGCATCTTACCTTCAATACATCATAACTACTTCGGTCCAGCCGAAAAACGATCTGGTCTAACAATAGCTTCAAGAGCAAAAAAATTCTCTGGAGAATTAAACTTAAATCAGCCAGAGATCCATCCATTGCCGAAGCTCAATGTATCACCATGGCGCAGAAGTCATAGGGATGTTCTCTTTCTTTTCGAGACTTCAAAAAAAGACATGTTGGTAACGGCCATACAACAACGATTCCATGAAATACGCGATCAATACCATGACTTCCATTTTCTTTACACCGACGGCTCGAAAGAAGGTAATCACACATCGAATGCTGTTTTTTACAACAGCGACAATCAAATAATCTCGCAAACTCGATTACCAAATGGAACCAGTATATTTATTGCCGAGCAACATGCAGTGTTGATGGCACTGAAAATTGCACAGCAGAAAGAATGGCAGAAAGTAATGGTATGTACTGACTGCCGCTCGGTTATCCAATCTCTTCGTTGCACATATCCATCATCGCCGTTGCATATACACATATATAATATTCATCACACATTATCAACACAAGGTGTGCAAATCAAATACATTTGGATTCCTGGTCACAGCGGTATATACGGTAACACGCAAGCTGACAAATATGCGAAAAATGCCCTCGCTCTTGCTCACATAACAAACATTCCATTGAATACCAATGCATTAAATCATCTTTAAGACAAAAAACTCTCGCATTATGGAACAAACAATGGTCTGAAACAACACGAGCAACACAACTTCGTCGCATTAAATTAGATGTGAATGAGTGGCAGTCTTCAAACAGGCAAAGTAGGCAGGAGGAAAAGGTCCTGGCACGTATGCGCCTAGGACATACACTTTTAACACACAAGTATATATACACGCGGGATGATCGACCAGTATGCAACACATGTCACACTTCTATCACGGTCCAACATATCATCATCGAATGTCCAAATTACCAAAGAGAACGACAACGACTAATCGATAGCTGTAACACCGATGGCCTTCCATTCACTTTGGCAACAATACTCGGAGACGCAGATCGCACTGTTCATGATCTTCTTTTCTCTTTCCTTCGAGATGTAGGCTTATTCGAGAAGTTGTAATTAACAAGTTATACACTGCTTATGTAAAACAGACTAGAAATTAGGGCATGCAATGGTCTCTTCGGCCGAAATGCCCCAAATCAAAACAAATGAAAAGGCCGTAAGTTTATCCCGGCTGTCTGGACAACTGTTTTGAACAGTAGTCCTCCAATTTGGGGCTTCGTCACTTGGCGCTCTGATTGGGCCGTCCACGTGACGCGTTCACCCTTCGTCACTTGGCGCTCTGATTGGGCCGTCCACGTGACGCGTTCACCCTTCGGCTCTGAAGTGGCCGACCGGGCGCAACTCCAGCTCGCGTATGGGTCGGCCGCCCGCGTGCTCAGCCTTGACCGCGCCCTGACCGTATGGGTCGGCCGGCCGGGTACTCAGCCCTGACCGCACCCGAGCGCCCGATTCCACTCGGGGCCCGGCTTTGGCAGTCAGCCTGTCCAGCCAAAGCCATAGTCCCTTCAACTGCGCCCCGGCAACAAACTACATAATCACCACGTGTTTCCTTCTTTTACTTGCGATTAGTGTTAAATTTAGTAACATATTTACCTTGTATTCTGCAAATGTATTCACACAAGCCTTATGTGTTGAAGACACAATGATATTGTGTTTTAGGACACAACACGACTGGGTTAACACATTTGTAAATTGACACGTCTGCGACGGGTCAAAAAATGCATGATGCAGGGTACCCAAGAAAGCCTAGTTAACACGCTCTGCCTGTGCGTTTTTAGTCGTTTTTTGTGTCATTTTGTTTTCAGTGTGGCGGTGGCGGTGCCAGCAGCGATGACAATCGTACAATTTAGCGCATGAAGTGGCGTACAGCTTGTGCGCGCTAGTTCCAACCACCTCGGCGGGGTTTTGGGTCGGCTGCCACGGCGATGGCGGCGTTGCGGTGGCGTGTGCGGGCTGTTTTGTCTACCGACCACGTCCCGGGCTGCAGGTCAGCCGCTGACCGAGCCGGCAGGGCCGCGCCTCCCCCAGGGACCGGACTGCCACGCACAACTCCGTCCACTGCGACACGTCGTCCAAAACAGACCCGTCCCTCCCCACCGCTGCACGGACAGCCAACGGACGGACGCAGTAGGCGCTAAATTCGGGACAGTTCGGTGCAAATGAACTGTAGGCGACCTTATCGCTAGAAGGGCAACGAATATATTCACTAGGGAAAATATGTTATTCAAAGCAAAGGCGAGATCAAATAACAACTTCTAAAAAAGCTACAATGCAACATTTGATTTGCATTCAGCAGAACAATTTTTCACAATGCGCATTCGTGTATTTTTCCTTGCATGGGCGGACGGTGAAATAGTCTGTAGGAACTAGGAAGTGCCTCGTTTATTCTTTAAAAGGCTTTCGAAAAATATCAATCTGGATCAATCGGAAATTGCCTCTGATGAGCTACAATATCTAATAAAAAGTATATGCAACGTAAGCGGCGTAAGCGTAAGATAGCTCAAATCCGATCACTCTCAAAGCAATATCCTGAGCACCTGTGGCGTAGGACAGCTCTCTCAGTTCTGCGGAACACTCCCGCCGGGTCAGTTCTATGTGAGTCACTCGGGGACAGGTCGCCACGGGCTGTCAGCAGCTGGCCAAAGTTGCCGCCATCGACCGCTGCCGATTCCTCGAGTGATATTGTGGTGACGGACCAACTTGCGCAGCCGGACCGACCGCAGCGTGTGGCGACGGGTGGCTCGCTCGGTCAGCAGGCGGGATGTAACAGAGATAACTGTGTGGATGTTGGATACTGTTTCTGCAGGAGTTTGGGATGCCTAGGAGGCGATAGACGTTATATTGAAATTGTTGGGCTTACTGGGCGGATAGCTGAGCTTTGTGCGTAGGTCTGTCGATGACCTGGCAAGTGACGACTATGATATAAGGTTACCATTCCGCTTTTTATTCGGTTTTTATCTTCGTGCATGCCTTTAAATTTTGATTCATTTAATGCAGCTACTCAATTGATGATGTTATGTTACAAGGTAATTGTGTAATAAGATGACATGTGCTTATCACAAAGCATGAATGGAATTTGATGATATTTAGGAAGTTGATACGTGTCAATAAATCATTTCGAACCGCACGCTGCACCTCTAGAGGTGTAAATCTGAACTGCCGATGCCTCGAGCTGCCGCGACGACACTTCATCACAGCCTAGACCTGTTTGGCTTTTTCGGTTCCTCCTTTGCATAATGCATTGCCTCGGAAGTGTGTGGCGCCTTGCAGTCTGCAGCCTCCAGCCGTCATTTCGAGGCCTGCTTTTTTAAACGATAGTCTAAAAGACTACGCGTTGCGCACTACGCAGTCCAATTTTCGTTCTTTTTTCTCTTGTTTGAGGCTATTCACGAGCGCTCAGTGGATTGCAGATAATGCATGGAAAAATAACTATTTAAACAATGAAACATATATTGTTAGCAATTCCGGATAGTGTCTCGTTGTCGCTCTTTTTCCAATAATGTAACTGATGATCTTAGTGTGGTATGACAGTTTGACGTTTGTGAAAAGCGATAATGTTAACACATATATATTGCACAAACCGGTTTCGATATCACTTCATCAGTGTGCAAATATATAAATAAAACACACAAAATACAAAACGGAGACGAAATAGGTACAGCCAGCGGCTATGGGCTGTACCTATTTCGTCTCCGTTTTGTATTTTGTGTGTTTTATTTATATATTTGCACACTGATGAAGTGATATCGAAACCGGTTTGTGCAATATATATGTGTTCACATTATCGCTTTTCACAATGATTATCTTAGCATAAAAGCCTTTGATAATACATATTATTTCTATTCTTATGGTTCATGTTGAAGCAAGTGATCCAGTGTCAACACTGTTTTGTGTGCATTTTTATGGCTAATAAATAGATGTAATTACACTCATTTGTCTCACCAATTGCCGCAAACAGTGGCACGTTGTTGGAAGACCCAGGATTAAAAGTAATACGACAGAATGGCACCCATTAGTCCACGGCATCACAGACCCACACATAATTTATGATGTGGTCATTTTGGACCACAGCATAATTATCACGACGACCTGCAGTAAATGAAACGTTAGTGATCAAAAGCCAGCTGATGCCAAGACAGTCAACAAAATATTACGCAAGCGGCTATGTGAAATGCCACTTGTATAATAGTTTACGTTTCTGCCATTGAACCCTTGTACGGACTCATGCTAGGACTTAGGGAACGGATTGCCTGTATATCTTACTGCGTGCATGAGAGGCTGTGATGTATGCGTAAGGTTCATTGTCATTATGCATGGTTTGGCATGCTTCTTAGATTGTATTTACATCACCACATTGACCAGATAGCAAATAATTTGCAAGCAGCGCCAAAGCTAGGCAGTAACCGCACTTCATACCCATGTCTGTGCTCAAATGTCCTGCCGCTTGTTGTCTACGGTGTGCCACTCTTTATTTATTCATAATATAAACAGACAAAATAAATTGCCAGAACACTTACCTAAACAATTTTGGATCACATACCATGATGTATGTGATCCAGAATTGTCACTGGTCCAGAATTGTCACCACATACCATTCTCTTCTAGCGACACTGGCCAAGGCTGGTGTTGTCACTGGTCTGAATAGAAAAATAGCTTTCCGCGCAATGTAATGGACCATCCTTTGCAATGAGACTGACGGCAAGCTTTGGTGTCATTTTGTTTTTAATTACAAAATATATTCGCTAAGTGGAGTAGAATTGATCTTCTAGTCGATACGCGCGGTGCATTGGACATCTGTCATGGAACAGTGATAAATGTGTTATGGAAAGGGAAGGGCATATGGCGTGCGCTTAAACGTGCTATATGGGCGTCAATCGTATGCAATTTCTCCAAGGTGACGTCAAAGAACCCGATACTGCTGCTGCAGCACCAGGCTAGAAAATGACCATGAAGCGTCGAATATGTGAATGCTATATACCTAATGCAGGGGTGTAATTACATGCATGTACGAACTAGCCAACTACCGATGAACACTATGTCGTAGACACTCGTATTCTATCGTCTATACCAGTTTTGTAATTACACACATCAACTAGCTTACAAACTGTGTGTGACTGCCTCCCATGACCTGTGTATATGGCTTCTACCTCTCCCTCTCTCTCTCTCTCTCTCTCTCTCTCTCTCTCTCTCTCTCTCTCTCTCTCTCTCTCTCTCTCTCTCTCTCTCTCTCTCTCTCTCTCTCTCTCTCTCTCTCTCTCTCTCTCTCTCTCTCTCTCTCTCTCTCTCTCTAACCCGACCCCGACCTGCGCCGCTCTGTGACTATGCCACCTCTCTCTGGCAGGTCTGCCTGAGGTGACGGTAGTTGCTGGCCAGCGGGCACGCCTGCCCTGTCCTCAGCTCTCAGACCGACAGAGAGCCTCGGTGTCACTTGTCATCTGGTACAAGGACGACATGCAGACGCCGATATACAGGTATGGATGACATAAGAATACAGATAGATACCTATGAGTGGCACAGAAGTATGGCGGTAAACGTGTGGGTGGCGCTCACATGTGTATATATATATATATATATATATATATATATATATATATATATATATATATATATATATATATATATATATATATATATATATATATATATATATATATATATATATATATATGTATATATACAGTGTGGCGGCTGAATGATAAGCAGGTGCAACGGGATTGTGTGAATCGAATGATGGCATCGAAAGAGGGGCCCATGAGTCGCTGTAGATGTTTCGTTGTAGTATGTACATTGTGCAGCACAAGGGGGGGGGGGGGTGGAAGTTGGATTAACTCTTAATTCGTCCATTTATTCTTCCCTTCCATCAGCCCATCCGTCCGTACGTCCGTCCATCCGTCCGTCCGTCCGTCCGCCCATATGCCCGTCAAGCCATCAGTGTCTATCTATCCACCCGTCTACTTGTTTATCTATCCATCTGTCCATGCATAATTCATTCATAGGTCATAGCATGCATTTAAAGACTCTCAGTCAAAACAGCGTCAAAGACTCAAAATATCCAAAACGATGACCAAGTACTATAAAGAAAACGTATCTGGTTATGCAAGCTATGATGACGAAAGGACGTGGGATCCTCGATGCATGTTTTGCGTGACCCGGGCTCCTTTCGGGCGGCGCACGTGCATGTCGCTACAACACAAGAGCGGTTGTCATGCTGTTATTGATGTTTATTCATTACTATCTCGTCATTAACGTGGAGTGATGAAGTGCCAGTAACTAATCCTAGTAGTTATCGCTGTTTGCCAGAATGGTTGTTTATTGCTTCGGGAGGTTCAGAAGTTCGTGAAAACGAGGAACCCCACTTATTAGACAAGTGTTGACAATACTCGTTTATCGGTGGTAACTTCATTTAAGCCAGTGCTCACGCAGCATATGGTAAAGTCCAACGCGTCGGTATGGTCTTAACCACTTAAATATTGGGTGGCTTATCCCTACTATTATACTGTAAGTGTACTGCTCCGTAAAATTTAGAGAAAATGAGCCCAGCTCTGCCTTAGCCTTCAACGAAATCACATATTCTGTCTTGCAGCACAATTGTCGCATGCAGCCGGGTCATGCTTGGCTGATTTTGAATAATAGAACTAAGCCAGCATGTGTTGTTAAGTGCAGGTGTAAATGGTGCAATAATATGTGAGTCACGGTCAGCATAAGGGAACGTTTTGAAACTCATAGCTGCGAAAGGCTGGCAAACTTATGTGCAATCAGTCTCTTATGCTTGTCACGAATACCTTTCACCTAAAAGTGGTATCGTTTCTATTTGTGTTGAGTGTGTATAGACTTACCGAGATATGCTATCTTGAGCTTGATAAGTTCAAGTTATCTGCCTACCCGATATCTTTGTGATCAAATGCACGCAAGGCAACCGTTCACTGTAATGTTGTTCTCCTTGTCGTTGCACGGCGCGACGACGAAGCTCACCAGTGAAGCCCCAGATGTTTCGCTAAAGCTTACAGCTGACACTACACGGGGCTTCGCAAGAGGTGACAGCACTAAACGAGGCTGTGCAAGGCCGGCCATAGCTCTGGCCTCGTTCAAAGCACAATATCTCACGTGCTGGTGAACGCTGAGCGCGGTACAAGTTTTGCCCGACCAAGCTCATTGGAAGCTCAGCTGCTGGCATCACTCCAACTCAATGGCTCGAGGTCGACTGGCATGTCTCTCGTCGGTAATTCAAAGCCTTTTCATGGAATCGAGCGTCCAGCATCCTCTGAAATGCTGAAATGACGTCATAGAGTTACCAAATCCCGTAGCCCGCGCCTGGTCCATAAACCTGGCCGAGTCGATAGCAGACGGGCAACTGAAGTTCAGCGGAGGCCGTAGCCCGCGGGTAGGTATTACGTTACACGCCCATACACTACGCCAATTGAGACGCAAAAAGCGCTGTGATATCGTAAACCAAAGTTCCCCGAGCCAGCCCGGCCATTTTAACTGAGCTTGTTATTCAAAGACGTACAAAGAGGAGGGCCAGTCAGGAAACATCTAATTCAAACTTTGGCGTGCTCCTTACTCGACCGAAGTTCATCTGAGTGCCGTGTTTTCTTCCCAGAACGGCGAAGTAGTTTGCCATCTGGTTTTGAATGCCGCTGTGAATTTCAATCAGGATTGAGCTTCGGACTTTCGAATTCGCCTTGTTACGCGTGTTTACAGAGCCTGGAGGCCCGTCCGGAATGCGGTAAAACACTTTAAATTGAGCATTGGTCTGCTGTTGTAAAGAAATATATGATCGGATTTCGCTCTCTCCCTCTTCCTACCTTTCTCTCTCTCTCTCTCTCTCTCTCTCTCTCTCTCTCTCTCTCTCTCTCTCTCTCTCTCTCTCTCTCTCTCTCTCCCCCTCTCCCCCTCCCTCCCTCCTCCCCTCTCTTTCTCTCTCACTCTCTCTCTCCCTCTATCTCTCTCTCCCTCTCTCTAACCACTGACCCTCCCTCCATGTTCCAGTTTCGACAGCCGGGACGGCCGGCCCCCACTGCACTGGTCGGACCACGGCGTGCTCGGGGAGGCGCGCGCTACCTACCGACCCGAAGAGAACCAGCTGATCCTGCACGACGTGCGGCCCGCCGACCAGGGCCGCTTCCGGTGCCGAATCGACTTCCGGCGGATACCGACCGTCACTGGCGACGTCCGCCTCGGCGTCATCGGTAAGTCATCCGTCACTGGCGCTTACTGCTGGCGCCAGTCTGATGTTGGGGTCGATGGGCTGCGTCTCAGATGGGTGCTGCCGGGAACGATGGACTTGTGCTTCATGGGGCTATGTGGCTGAAATAATGACAGAAAAGCCCACAGTATTTCTGTGGCAATTTATTAATCGGAAAAATAACAGGCTTTCACGTCTAGCTATATCATACGAGATCACCATTCCTACTTTCGGATATGAATATTTTCTTAACGGGTCTCTCATTTGCCGCCATAGTAAAAGATGCCATATTACGTCAAGCAGATGGTCTTTGATCTGGCTAGAAACCCCATAGTTCAAAAGAGGAAGGCTTTCACTAATACTGATCACCTCATCGTACACATAACATTAAATAGTTTTTCGACATGCATGCCACCCGACGTAGCACTGATTTCAATTAGAAATCGCTCGCATCATAAACCGGGCGTTTTCATCGATAGCAAATGATTGGGCCGGTTTGATGGTGGGGCGGCGCCCATAACCGCAGAGACGGCCACGCCCGTCACTGAGGTTCGATTTCCCATAAATCGTCCGGCTGGTCAGTGGCGCGGTCAGGTGATTGAAATAGCGTCCGGAATCGTCCTGGCCCGCCCCCTCCCGGCCCAGGCTGTGACGTCTCCCAGCCCCGACCCTATAAGGCTCCACAGTTGTAGTGTCGAGTGGTAGGAAAAGGATAATGGTCGCCGGAAATGGACAGGCATGAGCGGCTATGGGTGCGAACTAAAGGTCAGACTGGGGCGGGATCATATATACTGCTAGAAGGTGGTAGTGAAACGAGTGGTAATGATCTTCTTGGGTAGGACGGGCAAGCGAAGGCTTTCAAGTTGCCAGGGAAGGGAGTGATGCAGTTCCTGCGGAATATTAGCTGATATTACTTCTTTTAGATCTATTGTGTCACTTGGCGTCAACTGAAAGAATTTCACTGGTTACTTACCGCGAATAATTGCACACTTTCTGATGAAATTAATAATCCAGCAGCCTTCAGCCCCCTGTGTTCGCCTCGGGAGGCAGTCAGGCTCGATCGCTACTCGCTGTATTGGATGGCTGGCGTGACCTGCGCCCGTCACGTGTAAGCGTCGCTACCGGCTCCCCCCACGGACCGACTCGGGGGCGGGGGGGGGCGACCTAGACACAGTGTGACCGTGCCTGCAGGGGTCATTCAGAGGTGTTCGCCTATTGATCTGCGCCCTGCCGCCACTCATTCGCCGGCCACGCGCTCCTTGCCGCTAGTGATGAATATGCATTGCGAAAACAGGATCGGTTGGCATGCGCCAATGATTGTCAGGAACATGCAGCAGTAGCCCATGGCCGTATGGATTATAATAATAACCGATTCTAAACTATTTCTTCTTTTTTAGATATGTTTATAACAGCAGACATCAAAGCTTGAAATAGAACTGATAGATCTAATGCTCACCATTGATATTTCAGGGCACTGTCGGAAACGCCACTCACTAAGATTTCTAGCCTTCCGATTCCATGATTACCCAATCTTTAACAGCTGCCAATAATCGATAGGTAGATCATGCTGAGAATGTACTATGCACATTAATCACAAGCTCTGCAGGCTTCCGGGGGCGTCAGACATCGGGTTCGCAATGGAACGTGGCGCTATTCAATTATAAAGGCCAAAACAGTACATGCAAGCAATATACAGGGTGATCGAAAAAAAGTGTCACCCCTAACTTAAAATCTACATAACTCGCGACTGGTAGGTCGGATTACTTCGCGCCAGGCAGCATCGGAAAGAGCAGGCAATTTCTTTTCAATTGAATGTATTCATGATTGTTTTCTATTCCAAATCATGTCCCCATGGGCTCAAAAACCAGTCAATGTGCGGCTTTCGCGTGAAACGAAATTCACCGAACGGGATCGGACACCGCTGAACGAGAACAATGAGTATCGTAACTCAACATGACATACACCTTACACATTACACATGGAGTGTATGTTGTTCACTGCAGATTGTTTCTCAGCTGACCTTAGACTCGTCTTCACTCGAAGTCGAGTCGGTGCTCGAACTGACCGCCACCGCAGGCGATGCACGCCTCCAGGCGTTTTGGGAAGGCCTCGATCGCCTTTATCACCTGACGCTGGGAGATCTTAGCCCAACACACCTGCAGCTGCTCTCTCAGGTGGTCTAGATCACGGATCTTCACGCCGCGGTACACGAGCCTCTGCAGTTCTCCCCATACGAAAAAGTCCATCGGGTTTTAGGTCAGGACTTTTTGGAGGCCACGCTTTTGAACACGCCAAATTGCGTCCTTAACATACTTTTTGAATAGCTACATCTTCGTTTGCGGCATAAACCATGCATATTTACATCAATTCGAAAGGAAATTGTATGCTCTTTCCAATGCTGCCTGGCGCAAAGTCGTACGACCAACCAATCGCGAGTTATATGGCTTTTAAATTAGGGGTGACACTTTTTTTCGATCACCCTGTATGTGCTTTTCACCTGTCTGCCTCCGCTTGCTTAGCACTTATTGTAGGTTTTTTGTGCCTGCCTGTCTGTGTCTGTATCTATTGGTGTCTTCATGTGCTTATTTGTCTGTTTATAAGGCTCCAGCCTCCCTGCATTTATCAGACATGTGCATGGATCCGGGAAAATGGATTTGGGATCTGATCCTACGGATCCTGGTCTCTGATCGCAAGGGATCATACATCCAACCATTTATTTTATCGGGAGATCCGTAAGGATTATAGATTTAGGTCTAAATTTTTGTTTGAGATCCATTGAGAAAATAGATCCTCATTTATTTTTTGGAAACCTAGTTTCAAATGTTGTGCATGGCGGTATCCACTCATATCATAGATCCACGTTCTTGTTTTGTCATCAGATCCCATGAGATTGTAGATCCAGGATATTTTTTTCGCGCAGGATCCGGTGGGATCATAGATCCTAGCTTGCAGTTTGCTCCGAGATCCATTGAGATCACAGATCCATCACTCGGATCCATGCATTGTCTGACATTTATGTTTTTTTAGTTTTTTTTCCCTCCTCTCTCTCTCTCTCTCTCTCTCTCTCTCTCTCTCTCTCTCTCTCTCTCTCTCTCTCTCTCTCTCTCTCTCTCTCTCTCTCTCTCTCTCTCTCTCTCTCTGTCTCCTGTCGGGCAATCTTGCTCACGGCCTGCTCTCGGCCTGCTCTCGTGAGGCCGAGGCCTCACGAGAGGCCGAGGCCGCTCGTGAGGCCTCTCTCTACCATCCGCTCGACACACAGCCTGTCGACTATTATGTCGCAGCCGGCAGCCTGTTCGTTAACAGCCTCATGCAAACTAGATTCAGTCGCGATCGCTGCCGGACCGGCCGCGCACCGGCTAAATGTCCGCCGGCCGGCGCCCAGTGCGAAGTAATCTGATTAGAGTGGCTAGTAGGGTCCGCTGGTGGGGTCCGTGATTGCCTCCCCGCCCGGGCCGTCTCTGTTGGCTCGTTAACACAAATGACATGACCGGTGAGTTCGAGTGGGCCAAGATATGTGGTGCGGCTGACACTGCCCACATCATTTTCAGCGAAAAATGCTGATTGGAGAGGACTGATTAGCGGAAGAGGGTTTCAAATGATCGATGCCGCTCAAATTATCGTGATGGTAAAATTACTGATGCTTGACGGCTCCGCAGTGGCTGCGTGGCGTCAACTCGAGCCCGAGTTAGCAGAAGGCTGATTTGTTAGGCTAATTGGGTGACGGGTGATGAGGTTGAAGCAAATCCTCTTTGCGTTTCTCACCTAATTTGGCATGGGCTTTGCATTAAAAATTAGTGTGCTGCTCCATATACATGAGACAAAGTCTTTTTTTTCATCGAAATAAGAAATTCAAAAGCATGTATCTAACCTTCGAAGCTCAGGTGAAATACTGATTTCGAGTTAATCACTCGTATGGCCTGAATCCAAACTACTTCATATAGTTTTCCATAGCTCATAGCTGCTCTGTACGAAAATAAAGGTACCACGCTCCTATGTTATATCATTTTTAACCCACAGCTACGCACTGACATGCTTTGTGCATGACTGAATGCACATGTACGCATTTACTTTCTATAAATAGGCTAAATAATTCCAAATTACCTTTCAAGTAACCCAAGGTGAGTAATAGGAAAATCATATGTCTCTGTCTCTGTCTATCTGTCTGTCTGTCTGTCTGTCTGTCTCTGTCTCTCTGTTTCTCTGTCTCTCTGTCTCTCTGTCTCTCTATCTCTCTGCCTCTCTGTCTCTCTGTCTCTCTGTCTCTCTGTCTCTTTGTCTCTCTGTCTCTCTATCTCTCTGTCTCTTCTCTGTCTCTGTCTCTGTCTCTCGCTCTCTCTCTCTCTCTCACTCTCTCTCTCTCTCTCTCTCTCTCTCTCTCTCTCTCTCTCTCTCTCTCTCTCTCTCTCTCTCTCTCTCTCCCTCTCCGCAGTGTACTTCATGGTCACGGCAGGAGTCCTCCCACTCTTTCCGCCTCGGAATGGTTAGCGACATGCATGTCTCTCATTAACGTAATGAGTTCCTTCCGGCGTTTATCCGGATAACTATAATGCGTGGCAGTAAGATGCAATGCATGGACAAGGCGTGTCACGCGCAAGAAGCAGCCGTCACTAAATGTGACGCTAATTCGGACGACTTAGAGACGTTTTCTCTGATAAGGACTGTCATTGGTGACATATCATATATTTAGCTTGATATAGGGCTTCCTCTAGGCCATGCAATGCTCACGAAAGCATTTCATGGACGATTCATATTTCTGCTGCTCGAGGCTTATTTTTATTCTAATTACGTAAATGCAGTCATGAGCATTACCTCTTATGCCTTGAATTTTATGTAATAAGCGTAATGCAGATGTACTGAAGGTGTGGTGTCAATGATAGATAATACAACAAACTTTACAACTAAAACGGTCGGTAACAAGACAGGGCACAAAACAAGGGTGAATCGAGATGCGAT
Organism: Amphibalanus amphitrite; assembly: GCF_019059575.1. NCBI lineage: Eukaryota > Metazoa > Arthropoda > Thecostraca > Balanomorpha > Balanidae > Amphibalanus > Amphibalanus amphitrite. The sequence goes on from NW_024881664.1 coordinate 868,878, forward strand.
GCTTAACATTGCTTTTGTTAACACGCGCAGTGGAAGGGGGGGGCGGATTTCGCCCACCCCTCCTGTTTTTCGCCAGTAACTCGCGTCGCAAGCATAATATCAATGTGAAATTTCGGCTACCTGTCCAAAATTGAATTGCGGATCTTCTCGTGCAAGAAGTAAGAAAATCGGTTCACAACTTTTCTAGTAATAGCGGTGTAAAGTCAAACATCCTGCCGCCGCGGCGGCGCGGCGGCCGGCGCTAGCCGTTACGCGCCGCCTGAATTGTAGACTGTGCCGGGGCGGGACGATTCCGTCTTTACATCGCGCTCCTTACCGCTAATTATATTAGATTCGCGTCAAATTCGGTGAGAAGACTGAGAAATGTACAAGCAATCATATGGTTAAAGAATTTTGAAAATCGGCCGGTAACAACTTGAGTTATGAGTGTGTAAACACAAAATTGTGATTGCCGCGTTTCCCGCGTCGGCCGACGCCGCTTCAGCCGGCGACATCTTACCCTTAGCAGGCTTCTAACTGCCATATTTATTGTTGGATTATCTAGAAATTCACCATACATACTCACAAATGTTTGTTCTTTCGTATAGTGAAAGATTTAAAAAAATCGGCCGGTAACTTTTTGAGTTATCGGCGTGTAAACGCAAAAAAGTCGCTTATATGGCAGATTTGACCAAATTTGACCTCATTTGACCTTGAAGATATTGACCTAGGGTCATGAAATTCACACACAACAGAGTTCCCCATAGCCCCCACCTACCCTCCAAATTTCGTCTTTCTAGCTTCACTGGGAGCTGAGATCTTAGGGGGGGGCGACATCCGCCCCCCCCCTTCCACTGGGCGTAGTACTCGCAACCCTTCCACTGCGCGTGTTAAATATGTCATTGAAAATTCAACAGAAATATGTATAAAAATTGTGTGTGATCATTTGGAAAAAGAGAACACATTTCTAAAAACAGCAGTAACTAAACAAATTGAATTATGCATAGCAATTATGTGCAGCCTGTTTATTTATAAGAAAAACGACTTTGGTCTATACTTGATGTTTTTCGATGCTGGAAAAAATATTCCGTGCCTCTGAGTGTAACCACACAAAGAGTTGGCGACTCGTTGAAAGCCATGAAAAATATTTGAATGCGACAATTTTAAATTTGTGTCCCGTATATCGATAGAAGCTGTTTACGCAGGAGGGGATATCGATTTGCTCAGTTGGTGCAGGAGTGACTGTCACTCCCTGCGGCAGTACCAAAGACTAATGGTCATTTCACGATGGAACCGTGCAAATTATATTAGCGGGAAGTTGCGCCCTAGTCACCTCCCACCTCCGCCAGCACAGGTCGTGCCTCAACACGGAACAGGCCGTGCCAGCTAGGTGCGCCGGGGAGAACTACAGGTCGCATAGTGCCACCAGATGTCGCGCACACATGATAGGCGCAGATATATAGATTTTAGATCGTGGGTGATATATTGTAACAGCGTTGATTTCTACCATGCATGTATTTTAGCAACTCACAGCGTGGGCGCAGGCACTGGAAACACAACGGCTACCACAACTGCACGTAAGTATGTCCGACATACGACTTATGTTTGGACTCGAGGCAACGCAGCCCAAGCGGCCTTTTCCGTTAGGACGCCGAGCGACGGAGTGCGCGCAGCAATTTTTGTTTTGTTTACCGGTTGAAACCCGCGGAGAGTAGAGTGATAGCTTTAGCGGCGGCTACCGCCACCATGGGTCGACCAAGAAGGAACACCGGTGAGTTACCAGCTATCCGGCCTGTTAGTTACGCGCGGGCCCTTCGCACGAGGCAATCATGGCGCGCCCCTCTAACCGGCGGTCTAATTTTCGTCAGCCAATTAGTCTGCCAAGTTGCTTGAACAGTGGCAGTTGGCACTTTTGTTCTGTTACTACCCTTCGCCCCATACTAATGTGGCCGCCCGTCTCAGATACTCAGTTGGCCCTCCGGGCGGTCACATACACCAGCTTGTAGCTTGGCCCTGAACTATGCCCTGCCCACTGGCATGTCATGCCATGCCAGCGCCACCTTCACAATCTTGCTCGGTTACATGCACCAGTGTCATAGGTTCGCACTAAACAATGCCCTAACCGCACACTGGCACGCCATCCCGAGGGCATGCCCGACAAAGCCGGCCATACCCAGGGGTGGAGATTTGCCTAAATCCCAGGGGGTGCTTTTCTGTTTGATACTTTGGTTAACAAGCTGCAATGTTGGTTTTGCATTGTTTGTGGGGGTGCTTTGCGATATGAGTGGGTGCTCGTGCACCCTCAAACCCCCTTTTCTCCACCCATGGCCATGCCTGACTGGCCTGCCTATTTACCTGGGCTGTCATGCTACGTCACCACTAGATCATCAATGCAGCATAGCAGCCGGCTTTCGTGCTTCCACAGTGTGGCCAATGCCAGCAGTGACCTGACACCCAGTCGGCCCGCTGCAGACCGGTGCAAGACGACACCCCGGATCAACGGCCGTCCGACCGCCGGCCGCAGGCCCGTCGCGGCCTTGAGCTGACGCCACGCCGGTTGAGTCACCCGGCCGCCCCCCGGTGCGGAGGACGGTCAAGTTTGTCCGCTGGCCTGCCCCAGCTTACAACTCACTGTCAACTACCATGTCATTACGTCGCTACTAATGACATGTCTGCTGGCCTGCCCCAGCATACCACTCACTGTCACCTACCATGTCATTACGTCGCTACTAATGACACGTCCGCTGGCTTGCCCCAGCATACTAATCACTGTCACCTACCATGTCATTACGTCGCTACTAATGACACGTCCGCTGGCTTGCCCCAGCATCCCACTCACTGTCACCTACCATGTCATTACGTCGCTACTAATGACACGTCCGCTGGCTTGCCCCAGCATACCACTCACTGTCACCTACCATGTCATTACGTCGCTACTAATGACACGTCCGCTGGCTTGCCCCAGCATACCACTCACTGTCACCTACCATGTCACTATGTCCCTACCATGACATGTCAGCTGGCCCCTGCCCCCAGCACATAACTCTATGTCAACTACCATGTCATTACGTCGCTACTAATGACATGTCCGCTGGCTTGCCCAGCATACAACTTACTGTCAACTACCACGCCATTACGTCGCTGCCAATGGCATGTCCGTTGGCTTGCCCCAGCTTACAACTCACTGTCAACTACCATGTCATTACGTCGCTACTAATGACATGTCCCCGCTGGCCCTGTCCCAGCAGCTCCTTCTTGAGCACTGACCAGCGGCATGACGTTTAATTTCTGAGGACACCAGTACTTCTCATGCAGTGGCAGTGTTTACGGCTGGCCTCGACCCCTGGCCCCTTCCTGGGCTCTTCTGAAAGACGCCCCAGAAAGAACAGAGGGAGACAAAAAAAAAATTGCTGCGCGCACTCCGTCGCTCGGCGTCCTAACGGAAAAGGCCGCTTGGGCTGCGTTGCCTCGAGTCCAAACATAAGTCGTATGTCGGACATACTTACGTGCAGTTGTGGTAGCCGTTGTGTTTCCAGTGCCTGCGCCCACGCTGTGAGTTGCTAAAATACATGCATGGTAGAAATCAACGCTGTTACAATATATCACCCACGACCTAAAATCTATATATCTGCGCCTATCATGTGTGCGCGACATCTGGTGGCACTATGCGACCTGTAGTTCTCCCCGGCGCACCTAGGTGGCACGGCCTGTTCCGTGTTGAGGCACGACCTGTGCTGGCGGAGGTGGGAGGTGACTAGGGCGCAACTTCCCGCTAATATAATTTGCACGGTTCCATCGTGAAATGACCATTAGCGTTAAGGTTGCTAAGTGAGTCCGGGCGGAGCTATACGTTCGGTGTTTTGGCATTGGCTGGCCTCGACCCCTGGCCCCTTCCTGGGCTCTTCTGAAAGACGCCAAAGTTAACCTAGTCTTAACAATATATTTGCCCACTTATCATGGTATATCATGTCGGTGTAGGTACTGATGACAAATTACCGTGATCAAATAAATGTTTGAAACCGTATGCTAAGGTGACATAAATTTATGTTGATGACAGATTCTTTACCGTTTTAATGCAAACCGATTGCTTATGTCAGGGATTTATGAAACGTGTGCAGTGTGCATGCGTGTTTACTGTACTGTTTACTTTCAGGATTACCGGTGGGTGATTGATACTATGGTTTAAGGGAATAATCCATGTCTCATTCATAATTCCATGAGATAATGGTGTCTTGATTTATGCGATGGATGCATCTCCTATAGTTGGCTGGGGTATACCTCGGTAGGTACCAATAAATTATGATGTAAAAAAGGACGGGGCGATTGAAATTACTATAAAACACAATGATTCAGTCAACTTGAAGAGCCTTTGAGATAGTTTTCCTGTTTTAATCACGATACGCAACTCGTTTTACTCATTAGAAGCCAATTTTGTGCGAACATCTTCCGACGATAGCCCAACCACACACAGCCCATTAGTGCTGGCATCGATAATTCATCAGCGGAACCTATAAAGGCGGGCTGCAACTGTGCAACAGACACCACTGCGGTGATTATCGATGCAATTACCGAACCGTGCAGAGAGTCGATTATTGTTTAATACCAGCGCAGCGGAAATGGTCGGCAGTGGTTTGTGGCGACCCGCTGCGGTAGTGGAGGGGGGGGGGGAGCAGAAGGAGGCGAGGGGCGGGTAAGGGTTAAATGGCACTGAGGCCTGAGCACGGCTAGCTGTGACCAGCAGGTGATAGGAAGGGGGTGTCGCCGCCGTAGCGGCTCCAGTGTGTTATGGCACGCGCCATTTTGCATATTTTCACGCAGTCGGAATTTCGTCGGTGCTATTGTTGTCGTGTGAATGAACTCGTTGAAATTAGAAGGACAAATGGCGGACAATATAGATTGATCGATTCGGAACAAGTTTAATTCGACTTTCGTATTATTCGGATTTTGCTTATTCGTAACTTTACCGGTCGATCGGGTCGGAATTCGATTCGTTCGCAACATTTTTTGGTCCTCCGGGCCGGATTACGTAATTTGTGTGTCGTCTCGTTCGCTCTAACGTAATGTTCACGAATAATGTAGCCTTTGAGCGTTATATCGTCGTTCGCTCTAACGTCATTATCGTGAATTGAGTTACGTTTTTGAGTTTCGCATCGTTCGCACTTAACGTAATGGCCACAGATAACGTAACGTTCCGCGCATTGCATGGCTTCTAAGCATAACAACGTATGCTCTGAATGATCGTGCTGCTCAACATCAGCAAATAATCAACATGGATCAATCACCCGAAGCAGCAAGATTGAAGCGGATCCGAGCAAACAAGAAGTCGTGTGTTGACACGCATCTGCAATCGAGCCGAGAATCTGATCGCAGTTCGAGGCAGTCGTACCATTCTCCAAGAGCTGCTCGGTGATATTGACCGTGCAATGGACACAGTGACGGACTCCAATGAGTCATACTTGCTGGTATTGACGGACAGGGAAGAGAAATCGAAGGCAAACGAATACATGATTGAAATCGAAGCACAGCGGAACAGTATGGTTCAAAAGATAATGACTTACCTTCAATCGAGATCTGACGAGGCCGCTTCTGAAGCTAGTGCAGCAGCGTCCCATCGTTCGACGGCAGCTGTGGCTCAGTCACATGAGGCTGTGATTCAGGCCCGTCTGACCGCCTTGAAGAGTCGCCAGGAAGAAAAACGACTTCAGTGCGAAAAGGAATTCAACCTGAAGATTCAGGCGGCTAGAGAAACGGCTGAAACAGCAGAACTTGAAGCTCGACTGCGGCAAGAAGCCATTGAGTCAGGGACAGTCAATCTGGATAGAACTGATGACATCAGAGACGAAGCTGCTGTTGCCGATTGTGAAGTTGAGAATGAAAGCGCGAACGTTGGTGACAGCAACCTGAGAACAGCAGACTGGATCAGGAGGCTGAACAGTCCTGAGGCCTCACCAGCTCAACAGAGAGAGACGACAGCGCGTCACACCGAGCTCCACAGCGTGCCGCGCATAGCACTGCCGAAGTTCTCGGGTGAGCCTCTGGAGTGGCCAAAGTGGATTGGACTTTTCGAGGCGCTGATTCACAAGCAACCAGGGCTGTCAAACGCAGAAAAAATCGTTCATCTACAGTCGGCAGTCACTGGTCTGGCGCAGAAAACAATCGAAGGCATGCTATATGATGGCGAGCTCTACCTGCAGGCGCTACAAGCTCTCCAAAGTCGATTCGGCAGTAGTGACGATATCGTTTTTGCACACCTGAGGGCTGTTTTCGAGAGCCAGCCTCTGAAGCACCTCGACGCAGCAGCCCTAGAAAAGTTCCAAGCTCGTCTCCATTCCGCGGTTACGACTCTCCAATCGCTCGGCTATCATGGTGACGTCACGAGCCGCGAGAACTTGCGACGAGCAGTCGTGAAACTGCCGATTCAACTCCGTCACGAGTGGGGAAAACGAGCAGTAGAGCTGGAGCCAAGGCAAGTCACACTGTCGGATTTGGATGACTGGCTAGCTCTACAAGTCCGGATATTGCTCAGCAGCTCAATGTCTGAGCGTGAAGGAAACAGCGGCATCAGCTCAGCGGCAGACAGTCGCCGACCGCCGGCGTCGCGTCAGAGGCATGGATCGAGTGCGCGTTCGGCTCTCGCCACGGTGGCCAATCAGCATGGCTCCCAGCCGGCGTGCCCCCTCTGCAATCGCCGACACGACTTGGCTCTCTGCAATGCATTTGCCCAAAAGTCTGTGTCGGAACGAGCTCGATACATCGCTGACAATGACAGATGTTTTCGCTGCTTGGAGACGGGACACATCTCGAGAAGGTGCCCGTCCACATCTGTCCAACAGTGCAGTTCTGCCGGCTGTGGAGGCAGACACCACCAGTTACTACATGGCAGCCAGCGTGTTTTCGAGCGTCGTGGAACGGAGCAGGCTGCCGCGCTCGAGCAAACCCAACAACATATGGATCCAGCAGAGCAGAGGCCTCTTGCACCAAAATCCTCTTGCACCAATGCTTGGATTATTTTGCATCGTATACCCAATCCAAGACTCATATGTGACAATTTGCGTGTATAATTTACCAAGCACCTGTAGGATTATGTATTGGGCTATTGCAAACAAATTTACCACCGTCTGATTAGCTTATTCTGAAACCGGTTTTTTCGATTTTACCTAGCTAGGTAGTTTGGTGCAAGAGGCCTCAGCACTCAACTAATCGGACGATCGGAGCCGCGCTAAATGCGACCAGAACTTCTACACTTCTTCAAGTCGTACCAGTGCGTGTGTACGGGCCAGACGGCGAGTGCAGTGACACGCACGCACTACTGGACGCCGGAGCACAAACCTCTCTCTGCACCGATCGGCTGAGGCAGCGCCTGGGTATCATCGGAGAACGCCAGGAGCTGCAACTCAACAACGTCGAAGGGGCCGGCGAGAAGAGAACTGTGCACCGATTTGAACTGCAGGTATCGCCAATGTCGGATGGAAACGGAAGAGCGGATATTACCGTACAAGAGGTATACTCCGTTCCTAAGCTGAACGTGCAGCCGCAAACAATCGACTGGAGTCGGCGACACGAGTGGCTCCATCTCTCGGATCTCGACATTCCAGACACTAGTGACAAGCCGATCGAACTACTGTTAGGCGCTAACGTCACTGAAGCAATAGTGCAGCACGAGGCACGCGTTGGTAGGCCAGGCCAGCCAGTGGCCGTTCGTACAGCCTTTGGTTGGTGTCTAAGCGGCAACATCACACAGCTGGTCTCGCCTGGTGCTCGTCACGTCATGCACATGGCACGAGTTGACACTCGAGAAGAAGAGTTGAACTCTCTGGTGAAGGAATGGTGGTCCACCGAGTCCTTCGGCACCAAATTCAGCGAGAACGTCGCCTCATCAGCTGAAGATAGGCGCGCGGAGAAGCTGCTCGCTGAGACGACGAAATGGCGCGGGGACAGGTACGAGACCGGTCTACTGTGGAGATCAGACGACGTCTCCATGCCAGACAACTACACAGCAGCACTGAATCGGCTTGAGAGCACAGAAAAAAGACTTCTCCGCCAACCAGGGACGGCAGCTGCATACAAAGATACCTTTCGACAGTATCTGGACAAGGGATACGCTCGAATGCTCTGCCCAGAAGAACTCGAGAGAGCAGACAAGAAACGATGGTTCCTGCCGCACCATGCAGTGGTCAACCAAAACAAGCCAGGAAAGATCCGTGTGGTATTCGATGCTGCAGCCAGCTACAGAGGAACCTCTCTGAACAGTCAGCTTCTCACTGGCCCTGACTTCCTTCAGGCGATTCCCGGCGTTCTTCTGAGATTCAGGGAGCAGCAAGTCGGCGTTTCGGCCGACATCGAACAGATGTACCATCAGGTGGCGGCAGTGAAGGACGATCAGCCGGCACTCAGCTTTCTTTGGCGAGATTTGGACACCACCCGGCCTCCTGATGTGTACCAAATGGACCGTATTATCTTTGGAGCCCGGTGCTCACCGGCTTCGGCATCGTATGCTCTTCGCAAGACCGCCAATGACATGGCGGCTGACACTGACTCGGACAGAGCGGCGACAGAAGCGGTCCTCTGCAACTTCTATATGGACGACTTCCTCAGCTCGGAGCCAAACAGCGACTCGGCTATTTCTAGCCTCACAGCAGTGACAGCACTCGTATCTCGAGGAGGCTTCAGACTCACCAAATGGCTCAGCAATTCTCGTGACGTCCTCGCCGCTGTGCCAGAGTCCGAACGTACACCATCAGCGGCAGATCTGACCGTGCAGCTGCCGACAGAACGCGTCCTCGGTCTGCTGTGGGACGCAGAGACTGACCTGCTAAGGCTGCATGTTCATCACCGAACTGTGCCTCCTACAAAACGGGGTATCCTTCAGATGGCTGCCTCCATCTACGATCCACTTGGATTCGCCTCTCCATTCACTCTTCTCGCAAGAATCGTGATGCAGAAGCTGTGGGCACTGAAACTCGACTGGGACTGTGAGCTCACAGGAACGACGGCGGAGGAATGGACTCGTTGGACAGGAGAATTGGCGTGCCTAGAAGCACTCATCGTTCCTCGGAGCTTCAAAGCATGCGACTCACCTGCACATGATCGGCAGCTTCACATATTTTGTGATGCTTTCGAGCTCGCCTTCGGGGCCGTGGCCTACCTCAGAGAGACATCGGCTGACGGCACTGTGTCTGTCTCTTTCGTCATGAGCAAGACTCGAGTCGCTCCATTAAAGAAGATGACTATCGTTCGGCTTGAAACTCAAGCGGCTGTGCTAGCCGTTCGACTGGCAGACGCCATCAGAAGAGAACTGAAGCTCGCAATTGATGGAGTCAACTTTTGGAGCGACAGTATGGTGGTTCTCCAATACATCAACAACGAAAGCAGGCGCTTCCACACGTTCATCGCCAACCGAATAGCGGAGATTCGCCAAGGCTCAGAACCATCGCGGTGGCGGCATGTCCCAGGATACCTAAACCCGGCGGACGACTGCTCGCGGGGTCTGCCGGCTTCTCAGTTGACACCGGATAGCCGCTGGATTCAAGGACCTGCCTTCCTTCGCCAGCCGCCGGATCAATGGCCTTCAGAGGTTCGCCAAAAGGCCATAAACGATGGTGATCCCGAGGTCAGGGTCGTGAATCTCACCTCCACTGATCTCAGCACAGGGATTGTTCTCCCTGACCCCAGCAGATTCTCAAGCTGGACTCGCTACAAACGCTCCGTCGCCTGGCTGATGCGGTTTCTCTGCAACTTCGTGGCCAGACACGGCTCTCAAGAAGAGCAAGAATGGCGCCGTGCTGGCACGCTCTCGGTGACAGAGTTGAACGATGCAGAAAACCTTATTCTGCGCAAGATGCAAAATGATCAGTATCATCAGGAACTGATCGACCTGAAGAACGGCAGATCGGCAGGGGCGTCGTTTTGTATAGGCCTGGTAGGGCCCGAGCCTTACCAATGTTTATTTGGGCCCTACCAATGTTCGCTGAGCCCTACCAATCTTTTGTCACTTATCAGTTGATAAAAAATCAAAATAAACAGATAAGCAAATATTAAATAAGCACATATGCAAGTACATAAATAAGGTTCTAGCCACAGTAGGTGCATGTAGCTGACAATGAGGTTTCACGTGTCTAGGACTCCGGTCCTTAATGGATTTTAAGAGGCTCGAAAACGCAATTGGTTATAGAGGTCCATAACTGCCTCTGAGTCCCGCATACCACGCGACCGCCCCTAATAGATCCCGATCCGTCTCCACACCAGCCGCTGGAGGCCCTACACCGACTTCGGAAGGTGCCGCGGTGCTCCAGAATAGGCCATAGGTATATTGATTTGAGTGGGTGATGCAGCCTGATTCCCCAGGGTTCAACGCCAGGTCATTACCGCATCAGACCCCGAAAACTGAAGCTCGTAACTACGAGGGGCGTTCAAAAAGTTTCGGGCCGAACAATGAAGGAGTTGGAATTTTGGCCTGCAAGGCGGTGTGTTAAATGATGTGTTATTGGGATGTCCACTTACGCAAATTAAGTAAGTGGCCATTAATTAACCCGGCGGCCGCTGGGCCTCCGCGCCACCCGCCGGCCGCTGGGGGGGGCATATAGTTGCCCCCCCCCCTTTACTTCCGCGGCGATATCGTCGCAACGCGAAGAGATAGAGAAGCGAAACTTTGCACACATCTTCCTGAATACCTAGCCGAGGTTGTGTCCAAATTTGGTGTCGATCCCATTTGAAATGACGTCACAGTGACGTCATAAGTCAAATTATAGATTTGCGACTCTCTGTTTCCTCACGATACATCAGGTATATGGGACCGAATATAAAGGGCCAATTTTTGGTTAGCAACTAGATGGAAGTGTACTTAGATGTTTTAGGATGACAGCAGGTGCTGTCTAGTTCATTTACAGTTGAGTTTCATGCTCAGCGTCATCAGAAACGGTCCATATCGGAAAACGACAAAACTTTATGACGTCACTGTGACGTCATCTTAGATGCTACAACCACCAAACTTTCTTCAAACATTGCCTAGGTATTTATTTGAAGCTATGCCAAGTTTCACGTTCGTAGCTCATCAGGTTTCGGAGATATTCCACAAAACGTAAAGGGGGGGGGCAACTTTATGCCCCCCCCAGCGGCTCGTGGGTTAAGTCTCTTCTGTGATTGATTCGGGCTTCTATTCGTAGCATAGTTCGCCATTTCGGATAGGATGGGCGACGCCCAGAAGAGAGCAGTGATTCGTTTCATAGTAGTTAGTGCAGAAAAGGCACCAAGCGTTAACCCTCGCCCTGGGCATTTTTCATAACACGGCCTGGCAGGGGGAGGGGTCGAGGCCTTGAGGGCTCTCGCGAAGCGCTGCGCGAAATGTGTTTGTCTTAACGGTGTTTATTTGAATAAATGAACTTTTTGGTCTAATGAGTCGATGCTGTATCTCTCTGCTCCTTCATGGTCGGGCCCGTAGCTTTCTGAACGCCCCTCGTACTGTCATCCTTTTATTTTGGCAAGCAGGTCTTTCTAACTATCGTTGTGTTTCCAGTCCTCGTTAGTTGTCGAACCCTTCAATTGGCGTGGGTCTTCAAAACCGTTCCTGGCCCCGCAGCCGTCTTTTTTAATCGGCTTTGGCCCTCAAAGCTGTTCCTGTCCCCTTTCAGCACAGCCGTCCTTTTAAGTCGATGTGGGCCTCTTTCAGAATGGCGTGCATTCCTCCGACACTATGTATTGCCTATATAACTGCACGTTTTGTGCATGGCGTCCGGTGTGGACCCAGATTTCCAAAGTTTTTTTGTGTTTTTTTTTTAGATTTCGGTTAGTCTTGTCAATGACCAGGACGAAAAATAAGTGGCCGAAATCCGATGAGAAAGGCAGATTTGGGGGTACCCTACCTTGTAAGCCCCGTCATATATGGCCAGCCGCCGCCTTTGGGCACTACCAATCATTTTCGGAAAACGACACCCCTGCAGATCGGTCTCTAGCAAGAGTAGTCTGCTGGCACTCTCACCCTGGCTGGATGAAGACGGTGTCATTCGGGTCGGTGGTCGGCTCCTCAACGCACCGCTCCCAGCCACGGCTCGCCATCCAGTGATCCTGTCTCGCAGCAGTGAAGTGACTCGATTAGTAGTCACGCACTTCCACAGCCAGCTTCTGCACGCTGGCGCCGAACACGTCATCAATGAAGCCAGACAGCTGTACTGGATCCCCAGGGCACGGGCGACAGTGCGGAAGATCCTGTCAGCCTGCCCGCTCTGTCGACGAAGACGAGCCCAGCCTCAAACGCCAAGAATGGCTGCGCTTCCGAAAGCGCGCTTAGCTGTGACACACCCATTCTGCAACGTCGGCATCGATTACTTCGGCCCGATACTCACCAAAGTAGGCAGGAAGACGGAGAAGCGATACTGTCTGCTGGTGACATGTATGTCTACCAGAGCAGTCCACCTCGAACTATCGACATCTTTAAGCACCGAATCGTTCCTCATGGCCTTCCAGCGTTTCGTCGCTCGTCGCGGTAGGCCAGCTTCGGTGTACTCGGATAACGGAACCAACTTCCGCCGAGGGGAAGCTGAACTCCTACGTCTTCTAACCGACTTAAATCAAGGCTGCATCAGTGATCGGCTCGCCCAAGACAACATCCGCTGGTTTTTCAATCCTCCCAACGCATGCCATATGGGAGGTATTTGGGAGCGAATGGTGGCAACCGTGAAACGAGCACTCCGAGTAGTCCTTGGAAACTTCATCGTTCATGAAGAAGCTCTACTGACCGCTATCGCAGAAGTAGAGGCAGTCATCAACAGTCGACCTTTGACGCACGTCAGCTCAGAAGCCAGTGACTTTGAAGCGCTCACTCCCAGTCACATCCTTCTCGGCAGACCGGCGTGTCTCCTGCCGTCTCAGCTCAGTGACTCATCACGAATGAATGTCAGGAGTCACTGGCGGCAAGCACGAGCCATAGCCACACAGTTCTGGCGAAGATGGCTCAGGGAATACGTCCCCACCCTCGCTCAGCGCACCAAATGGACGTCAGACGTTCGGAACCTGCGCGTCGGAGACTTGGTGCTGCTAGCCGGCGACGACACGCCAAAGGGATTGTGGCCGCTGGCTCGAGTCGCTCAGGTGTACCCTGGACCCGATGGTCGTGTCCGTTCTGTGGATATAGTGACCGCTAGAGGACGTCTCCGCCGTCCTGCTAGCAAAGTGTGTCTCCTCGAGGGGAGTGATGATGATGGTGATTAGTGGTGCAACTGCGCTCTGCCCAGTGTGTGTATCGGTGGGCATGGTGCCAAGGGTGACGACGGGTCACTCTTGGGGGGGAGGATGTCGCCGCCGTAGCGGCTCCAGTGTGTTATGGCACGCGCCATTTTGCATATTTTCACGCAGTCGGAATTTCGTCGGTGCTATTGTTGTCGTGTGAATGAACTCGTTGAAATTAGAAGGACAAATGGCGGACAATATACGAGACGGATGGCGGACTCGTAGATTGATCGATTCGGAACAAGTTTAATTCGACTTTCGTATTATTCGGATTTTGCTTATTCGTAACTTTACCGGTCGATCGGGTCGGAATTCGATTCGTTCGCAACAGGGGGTATGGGGGTTGATAAAATGATGGGCGACAAAGTCGTCTCATATTTCTTTCTTTCTCTTTCACTCCTTCGTTCTTATTCTATTTTCCTCTTCCTCCATTTCTATATTCTATCTTTCTTTTCCTCTCTCTCTCTCTCTCTCTCTCTCTCTCTCTCTCTCTCTCTCTCTCTCTCTCTCTCTCTCTCTCTCTCTCTCTCCCCCTCCCTCCTTCCCTCCCTCCCTCAGAACCGCAGTTCGGACGCCTCTGTCACCCTGCCGTGAGTCCGTGACGCTCTGTTCCTGTCTGCTGAATCGTGGCACTGAAAGGCGACACGTCCACGTCTGTCTCCGCCGCTGTGTCACAGTTCCGCCGGGGGTTCTACGGATGTCCGGAGAGAGGGAGAGGCGAGAGAGAGAGAGGGGAGAGACGGTAGCGCCCGCCGGGGACCGGAGACTGGGCGGTGACTGGCCGGCGACTTGAAATGTGGGGATGGATACTTGCGAAGAGATTGAATGATGCGTTTCTAAATTTTGGTCAATAATTTTGGGAAAAAACTTTGTCTAGCCTTTTAAATTAGCACATAGGTAGCGTCTATAGTTCTTTGCTTAGAAGGACGAGCACGTTATTATTGTTGAAGTAGGTTAGAAAAAGTGAAAGGAAAACATGATAAATAGTTCAGGTTGTATAAGCTACCTTATTTGATAAAATCCGACACAGATCCAATACGCCTCAGCGTACTGTTGATACAATCCAATTGCTCTGGGTCAAAGAAAGTAACATAAGCCCTCTGGTTATGTTTTTCTCAGAACAGTTATTCTATAGACTCACACTTACCAGACTTCAACTAAACGTTTCCAAGAGCGTATCTTACAAACCTGAGTTAACATCTTCTGAAACTTGGGAAGGTAATCAAAAGCAAAAGCAAACGTTTCTATTTGCCGTTCAAAGAAGACTTCAGGAGCTACCACAGGCTAGGTTGTGCCGCTGCATTTCCATCAAAGTTTCTCAACCGCACCTGATGCGTCTGACAGAACCGTTCGCCGCCGGTATGAGTCGGCCAGGGTCACTCGGGGCGACGTCAGTTCCACGGCGACTGATGTGTCAGTAATGTGGAGTGGGCCGTGGGCGGCTGAGGCACCGATCGCCCACACGCCCTCGGTTCCGGCGGGCGACGGTCGACCGGCCGAAGCGGCAATAACCGACGCCCGGAGAGCCAGGTGACGGGACACGAGTGGCGGAGACGGGAGGCGACGGTCCGCCTACGGACTGCGCCGGTCTGGGGGTCACCGCATCACGCACGGAAAGTGACGGGACGGCGCCTCCCAAAGTTGAAGTCCTCAACCGGCATCACGGATGAGGGCACTAATTGCATTTGAACTGGCAGATGAGTTGTGTCTGGTCATCACTGACAGTCTGTGTCACTGTTGATTTCAGTGCCACCCTCGGCTCCGATTATTCGGAACAGTACCGGCCACATCCTCGCCAACAACAGTCAGCAGGCGCTAACGGAGGGTGAACGTCTCTGGCTGTCCTGTGAGGTGAAGGAAGGTAAGGCTCGCCGCGAAGACGAGTCCCCGCAGGTGCATTTTCGAGCCATTTTCCTTGTGTGCGGCGTTGTTTGCTCGCCGTAGCGTAGTTTGATGAATGTATGAAAAGTGCGTTCAGAAGTGCGTTTCGTCTTTGAACGCGTCACAGTTTGTAAATTTATAATATTGAATTCCTTTGAAGATGCCTGATGAATGCATAAACTTGATGTCGTGAAAAGTCAGAGTAAAGTGGAGGAGAAGGGAAGAGAGAAACTGAGCCGAGCAAAGTTAAAGAGACGACGGTATTAGAAGGCTCAAATAACTGTAGAGTGGAAGACCTGAAAGCAGATCTGCTAAGATCATCAAAGGTAGTTTCCCCGACTTTTAATCTTCATTTCATTAAATAAGATCAAGAAGCATTCTCCCTGGGTTTTAATCTTCACAACAACGCTCCTGCTTTCCTCTGGCCTGACCTGACCTGACCTCTACCTCAGGCTACCCTCGGCCGCGCATCAGCTGGCTGGTGCAGAACGTGTCTGGTGTGGTGGTGACGGCCGGCACCGCGGTGGCTCGCGGCACCAGCGTGATGAGCGAACTGGTGCTGCCGGAGGTGCGCCGTGCTGACCTGCGCACCAACGTCACCTGCAGCGCCGAGAACAGCAACAGCACCGAGCCCAGCGCCGGCACCGTCACCCTGGACGTCTACTGTGAGTGCCGCGGGGAGGGGAGGGGTGGGACGAGTGCTCATTGCTCGATGCTCATGAATGCTCGGCAAGTGGCGTACCCATAAGAAGTCGCGCCGCCAGCTCAACGCTTCCCAATGAGTATGTACAGGTCACCGCTGAAGTAATGTGGGGTATCCGTAGTGGTTAGAGTTTGCATCTGTATCTTGGGAACCATTTGTCAGATTATCATGAAACTTGGAATGTAGCCTACACGTGCCATCATCATTGCAGCTGTAAGCTCGTATTATGTCACCTACCTTTAGATCACTCCGTATTTAAAAATCGTCGGTCAGAGCCATCTGTTGGTGAGATTGGTAACTAAATTCCTGATTACGCCACTGATGCCCCAACCACGTGACTCTGCAGCAAACCAATCACCGTGTTCGGAGGCAGCATGAATGGCGCCAGATGCTCCTGCGTCGAGGCTGGCGCCTCTCGGTTGTGGCGTGAGTGACCGAGAGTCTGGTCGCGGAGCGAGGTCAGTGGGGTCAGCCTCGCCAACCGCCTCCGGGCTAGCGGAGCGCTGGGCAGTGCGGGTCTGTTAGGTTGGCATACCCTCCGCGGCACCGAGCGTGCCGATAGTTCTTTCTAGGAAAATGCGGAATGTGTTCGTGGCTGAACTAGTCACAATGCCGTTTACATGGTCAGGGCAGGCTGCATAGTCACCGCAGCCAATGGACTTGTCTGTCCTTTTAACAACCTGCAAAATGGTTCTGACGAGGTCACATTTCTAGCAACTCACTTGCCAGTGCAATGACGTCAAGTGACGATATGATGATAAAGTGAGTCGGCTACTTTTTGCGAATTAGAAGAAATATTTCCATACACAAACATATAATCGGCTAATATCTTATGACCGAACAAGAGTCAACGAATGTCGATTGTATTCATAGTGCTCGTGAGGTCATAACCTCAAAAGATATATCCATCTCGCCTGAGCCGGCCAGAACCAGTCTGTGGAAAACGGACAACCCCGGCGCGGACCGAACCCGCGATCCATAGCCTAACGCTTAACCGCTCCGCCACGACGTTTCTGGTGTCACGGCTCTCTGAACAGTAGCCGCGATGTGGTGAGTGATTAAAGCAGCATGGCATGACGCCTACCGCGCTCCGGATCAGTCGGCTGGGCCTCGGGCGAGGCCAATCACGTGACCAGTCGGCGGTGAGGGACGGGACTCCGTCGTGTAAATAAAGGGGAGGGGTCGAGGAGGGACGGGGAGGTGGTCGCCGCCCTTTGAGATGACAATAAACGTTTGGTCAACGGAAGCCGTCTTTCTTGCAAAACAGTTGTTTTTTTCGCAAAGCGGAAAAATTCAAACTCATCGGCACATGGGTGGCGCAATTCACCCAGGTATTTCAATTATTTATCCCGATAGCTTCAGACCGTGTACGGAATGATCAATTCAAATTGCAATCGCTAAAAAAATACAAGTGTGACTGCAATTACATTGCACCCTTCCATAAATATAAATTTAAAAAAAGCATTGGCTCGCCTAATAGTCATATGCTTCAACGTTATTTCTTCTCTTCGTCTTTTTTTTATGAAAACGAGTGAACGTTGAAAGAAATGTTATGCTATTCATCCACTGACCATTTTATTTTAGAAACTTATTTGTATGTCGAATTTCTCCCCCCACCTTATTAACTGGCAACGCCGTCCAGAAGGCCTGTTCCAAGTATAGGGTTATGGCGGTATCGTGCTTCGTTGTGATTTCACACGCAGCACGCGCACTGAGCTGACTGTGATTGGCGCTCACTGAGACAAACCAATGAGCCAATGAGCGCACTGTTGAGTATCCGCCGGGGGCGGTGGACGGGGTCAAGGGTGATTGATACGAGCATGACCTCTGGCCGGCCTCCACCTGCCTCGACCCAGTTGTCGGGCGCCCGTGCCTTTGTCATACAGCATTTCTGCTCATACAGCTAGCGTAGGATTTTGCTACAGCGTAAATCTTGTAATACAGGTCATGTCGATGAGGCACTCAATGAACAAAAAAGTTTGGCGGACAACCGAAGCCAATGCACAAATATTTTACAGAATTAGACTATACAGGTGGTTAAAATTTAACGTATTCTGATCGGCTATTGTTATGCAAAACATCAATTCATTCAAATATTTTAAATTAAATGGTAAATCTGATATTGTAGTAAGTTACAACTGCTCATTACGAACATCTTCTCTCAAATGCTGTTTTTTATATCTTCAAAACTGTAGCCTTGATAGAACTTCAGTCAAAGCTCCCACGTGAATCCGTGACACGCTGGCTGCTTCACAAAATGGCATCGGGCATCGCTCTCGCACGCCTCGGGTCAAAGCTCACTGTTGCCCTGAGGCTGGTGTCCCTGTCACCCTACCTCCACCCACCCCTCCCACTGCACCGGCCAGTAGCCCCGCGGTCAACCCCCCCCCCCGCCACCTCAGACCCTCCCCCTCCTCGCCTGTCAGAGAGCAGCTCCTATCGGCCGATGCTGGTGTCCGGATCATCAATGGCAGGGCTACTCTCTACTGGAGGGTCCAGCAATGACTCCTTACTATTGCGTAGTACGCACGCGCGTAGGCTTACAACTCTGTGTTCAGTGGCGGTCACAGAAACATGACTCCGGGGTGCTCCAAGGGGCTCGATATTTCAGTTTTTCGATGATAACGAGCATGCTGTGGCAGGTAGAATGGTGACACATTAGAGAAAGTTGTCAATCTGAAATACGAAGCTGTGCGATCCTCGCTTTTGACGATATATCTTACCGTCAAGGAATGGCGCTATGTTTTGTTCGATCACAGTAGAACCCCACATTACTTTAGCGGTGACCTGTACAATTCTGGTTCCCAACGGATGTCCCTTGCTCATAAAACATGAACTGTTGCGTAACACACGGGGTAAACCTTGTTCGCTTCTTGCAATTTCGCCTACCGCATCCTCGTACAAACGATGTTTGTCAAATACTGGCCGAAACATTCTCAATAACCATTTCGGGGATATGGTAGGCCGGCTGTTGACAAAAAGCATGCAACCGGTCCTACTGATATCAATGCAGGCGGAGCTCAATATCCGTTTTGGAATCCTGCGCGTCTGCAGCGCGGGTCCTTATTACGCGCGCCTCCGGGGCTCGCCGGCTTACGTCTGGATTCGGAGACTTACTCTGCCGGCGTACTAATGCCATCCCGGCTGGCAGCGCTGGACGACCAAACTCATTCGCATCGAATTAAAGCCGCTCCGGCGGATGTAATTTGACCCTTAATGAAGTGATTTGGATTGATATGAGATCTAATTGGGTGTCGGATTGGCGAAGAAACTTTCTCAGGATCGCAGGCTGTTTCATTTGTATAACGATCTTAGCACCATCAATGACTAGTCGGAAGTTGAGCCGGAAGATTGGAGAATATGCTGAGGAGATATATCAGACTTTTGGGGGATCGTAATTTGATATTGCAAAGGAAACTTGATACATACTGTAGGCATGCTTGCACAACCATGCTCATAGTTCGTATTTTATGAATTGGTCATTGAAATGCTTTTCTGGAGAACAATGGAAGATCATGTGATGCTTCATCATGCATTCTGACGTTTCTTCAATTTGAAAGATTTCGATGCCGTTTTTCAAAGTGGTTTTGTGTTGCTCATGCAACGTAGTAATTCCACGTACTTATTAGCGTAATGCGTTTAAAATAAGCTCAAATGTAGAACAACAAAGGAGGTTAGCAGGCCTCCGTCAAAGTCAGTACCTACACTAATATTCCTACATCTGTTTCCCAAGTTAGCCCAACCAGGAAGTGCAGGCTGAGTAGTTCAGTCTGTTTCTCAGAAACGGCACCGCGTATGTACTTACGAGTACAGTGCGGGCAGCGGCCCACGACATCTGTCCGCTTTTGATCTTGCGGTGAAAATCTCCGAGAAACGTGATTCATTTAATTGAAGTTAATGGCGGCACACTAAACATGGTATTATTAGCCTTATTTCTGCATTCGTTGCCTCTTTCAAGTGAGAGAGCTGCATTTGTCCGGTACATTACACATAATCATTACACTTGTCAGAATCTTCAGACATTTATTCAGTATCTCTTTTATTTAGTATTTTCAAGACACGGTTTGTCAATGTTTGTGACTCGTAATTTATGAAGTCTATCAGATCTAGCGGTTGTAGAAAACTATCCCGGTGAGGGCTAGTTTTCAGTTATAACCCAACCAGTAATCAAATGTTGTCTCGTCGTTCGTTTCGTTTGGCGGTGTCATGAGCGACGAGGCCGTTAGGGCTCCCCACACCCCTCATTACAAACTTTCCTAATTGATACCGTCCATAGCTGAGGCCGTGGAATGACAGGTTTATGCTGAATGATCAGGTGTTTCCTGCGATTAGTGCAGAGCAAACACGGCACGAACGTCCGTCGAAACGGCAAAATAATGACTGCGCATTCAGAGTCAGACTTACCAGTGGTGAAGTCTTTCGCAGTCTATTCCAATTCACGTGGTTTTTCTTGTTTTGGTGAATGATTGGTCCAATTCACAAAAAAAGATGTGAAGAATAGAAATAAAAGTAAAAATGTATTCTGAAAAGGCAGAAATATTTGGGCACACATGGACAGGCAGACAATCAAATTTTCCAACCAGCGTACTGTGTGGCTTGAAGCTTATACTTACACGTAGTATCTGTGTATAAAGCAGCCCTGGATCCCGGCATATCTCTTCACCAGCTCGAGTCGCCGGGAGCCGAGCAAGGCCCCGGGTTGGTGTGCTTGTTAGTCCACTTTGTTATCGCAGGCTGTACACGACTATCCATGAATAGCCAGGGTGTTGCAATTTGCATTTGCATGAGCTGGCGACGCGGTTAACCTGGTGCGGTCCGCCCGGCTGACGCCTTGCTCGAGCTGTGGAACGCATACAAACGAGCAACTATAGAGCGCAGCAGACAGCTGCGATTCTAGGACCGCGGAACGCGCTGCTCTTCTGGGAATATCGGAGCTAACATGGCCGTGTAAATCAAACGGCGTGTAATTAGTATACAATATCCTTTCCTTCGATTGATGTGATTTATCGTAAATGTGCTGCCGTTTTGATATTGCCTTTCTCGTCCGAGAGATTTATTTCATAATTTTATTTCACCAAGAAAAATCTATCGCCATCCTTCTAAAGCAGGTCGTGTCGCCGTTCAAAACGCCAGCCCTGCAATAATAAATCCGCCATTGTGGGTAACCATCCACCGGCAAAGGCGGCCCAATCACGATGCGGTGGAGCGGCGGTATCATTTGGTCTCGCCTGTCCGCCCGGCCGAACCGCTGTGATTCGGCCCGCCCAGCCGACACCGGGCAATTTCTCTGGACGTGACCGGACGTGACCGGACGTCAGTGGACGTTGGCGGACGTTAGGGACGTCTGCCACCCCGCCGCGCCGAGAGACGTCCGCCACGGCCACTGTCGCCGCCGCGAATCAGTGAACTGCGCTGTGAATTGCGACATCGCTCCTCACTTGGGTGAGATCGCTCGACCAAACTGAGGGCAGAGCCGTCTGAGCTCAACACTATCCGGGCGAAATTTGCTCCAGCGGGGGCGGCGGCCAGACCGAGACCACCATCTGTTGCGTCATATTACTGCGGCGGCCCCAGGCGATTAGAAGCTCGTCACGCTCAGTGGAGCGACGCCCGCCTCCCGCGCCCCCTCCCCTGACGAGCTCAGTAGTCAGAGCGGGCCGCCAGCCGTCGACACACGTGTCAATCTGCCTCCACAGTCTCACCAATGTCGGTCTGTCCGCGGCGCGTGACTGGCGTGCGGCGGCGTCAGCGGCGTCAGCGGCGGCGGCGGCGGCGGTGGCGGCGGCACCTGGGGGCGGTACCGCCGAGCGCAGCCCGCCGCCGTCGCCGCCGGCGCCACACCAAGGCGCTCGGCTCGTCCGGAACCGGCGCCCTATCGATTCGCTGGAGTGGCGGCGGCGGCGGTGGCGGCGGTGGCGGCGGTGGTGGCGGCCGGTGCCACCAGGTGTGTGTGGCAGGGTCCGCAGCTCTGCCTGCCTCCGCCGCCACCCGCGCCCGCCACCGGTGATCACTGGAGTTTTGACGGCTCAGTGTCCACCCTGGCATTGTGCAGATGCGTATGAATGTAAAAAAGGCACACCAACACACGTAGATGAGCAGCACTGACAAGACAAAGGCAGGCGTGTTTTATATTGACCAGAATAAAAGACGATACCGATCTGGGATAAACAGAAGTGATGGACTATGCTATGCGGACAGTTTTATGTAAATGGATACACCTCCACTGTCTGCAAAGCGTACCGACCGGCGCCAGGTAAATGATGCAGCCGCTCCCCACGTGTGCCGGAGCCTGGTGACGTAATATATGGGAACTAATGATCCGGCGAAATAAAGACAGAGCTGCCACACGCTGCTACCGCGGAGATTGCTCACAGACAACACGGTGATGCATCAGTGAACAGAATGAGGAAATATTGCATGCCCTAATGGAGATTAGGTAGAACAGTCGAACGATTTCTGGAAGCCAAGGATGGTGAGAATAACCTGATCGGGATAAATAGCTGACTCGGTGAATTAGGATTGATGTTTAGCATTACTTTTTAAAGGCATGCATAATGATGTATAGTTACCAGCGATAGCGGTTGGAGACTTGTGTGCTCCTAGGCCATTGTTTGTTTCTTCCAAAATGCATATAATAGGGACTTTACTGTTAAGTATTTCATTCTCAGCTACTGATAACTTCAATGAAAACGTATCTTGCCTTGATGACGTCATGACAGGCTAGAGCTCTCAGGCTCATTCTGTACGAAACAATTCAATATTTCACCGATGCGAGTTGACAATTTTCGAATGCTGCGCAAGCTGCACCAAATGTTGATCTATCTTATCGCTCAGTTGGTAGAGCGCTAGACTCATGCGGTAATGAGAGCTGCAGGGTTCGAGTCACTCGCGCACAATAAATATACGTGACCCCTGACGGGGATGGTCTGTGGTTGGTAGAAGCAAGCGAAGCGAGATGCACTCAGTGAGTTGGAAAGATTGTGTCCGCCTATGTGGACACGCTAAACCTTGACATCTTAATTATCTCAACACCCCGGAAGTTTACGATTGGACTGCAAATGCTTCATTGACTGTGCAACAAATCCAGTCTAGCATGGGATCTGGATCTGTCACCACGTGCTTTCAAACATTTGATATTTATTTACAAAAAAACCGTCACTGACGATCTGATTACTCGCTATCTCTTTCGTATCGCTCCGCAGTGGCGCTTTAGAAAAGATACCCATTTCTCAGGATCTTCTCAATGACACGTCTCGTTACCCCGTGTACACCGCACTTGCACGAGCGAGCACACATCGTCACGCCTGCGGGCCATTGACCGCAGCCCAGTCGCCATTCGTCGTGGCCAGGCGGTCCCGGGGACACCCTCCATCTGCAGAGCCTCGGCCGGGCTCGGCGGCCATCCGCCCACCGCAGCCATCTCTCATAATGGTGAGAGCTGAGGGGATTAGGACCGGATTATCGGGGCGCGGAGGCGCCCGGCCGGTCTCTCCGCGGACGTTTGTTTGTTTGTTTTGTTGGGTTAGGCCCTTTCGGTCGACAAGACCATTGCAGAGCCGGAAGGATGATAGGAATTAGGGGGAGACATTGGTCTGGGCAGGCACCCTAGTGAGTCGCCGGGGCTGAGCCCGTCCAGAGGACAGGCCACCCAGCCCCAAAGCACTCACTGCACCCGGCTACGGGGTGCGCTCCCTCAGGAGCAGCGGTGCCGCTCCAAGGGAGCAGCCCGCATGAGATAAAGTTGCCTGCCCAGCCCGGAAGGGGTTTGTGGCGTGGAGGAGAAGGATTTCAGTATCCTGAGGATAGAAGCACGGACAGGTGTGACCGCGGACGCTTCGCCGGCACGCGATACCTCCCCCGGTCGTGATCTATGAGTTTTCTCCGGGGAGCTTATTTGGTGACTCACGCGACACGCACGGGCTTGCGGCTGTCGAGCCCGTAGAAATACGGGGATGTATTGTACGGAACAGGATGGCAATAGCCGCTGGTGAGCAGTGAAGCTGGCTTCAGTTGGAAAGTGGACATCTGTTGGGTGCGTGTATCACTTGAAAGTAAGGAAGCGTTGAGGATTGTTTTTCTATTGTTATGGGGATGTGCTATTGTTATTGCTTAAATATTTCGAAACCCATAAACAAGTTTTATGGATGAGCCTCTTGCGAACATTCATGTCATAGGAATTCATAACACACGGTGACATCACTCATGACTGCATAGTGAAACGCTGTGCTCGCCTGCAGTGTGGCTTGCGCGGCGGGAGTGCCGTCGTAACATTCTGCAGTGGTAGACTGCACCGCAATGCACGCGTGCTCGGCGGAACAGGCTGCGTACCGATTTCGAGCTGTAGCGCATAGCAGGCCTACGGCCGGCGTGCCTTCGGGAAAATAGCGCGCTGAGTGGCCATGCTTGCAGGCTTTTCGTTCTGGACACAACACGTCAGCACACCAATCTGTCATCGCGATATTGAGCAACAAATAGCTCTCCTGTTCGTTGTTTGCTAAAATAAATTGGACCTCATTTGTTGTATACAATCACACAAAAAGAATTACCCGTTATTCAACCTATTACTTTGTGTTTGTCCAATACAGTCGATTGTGGCTTATTGCTGGCAGCACGCGTGAGCATGCCGCAAGATTGCGTGCTGAGAAATAATAGCGCATGACTCTGATTCGATCCAGATATAAATACAAAGATTATTAGGGTGCCATATAGCTATGCAATGGTATGCATGATGCTCCACGAGACAAAGTTGGGCAATGCTGCATCATCAATTGTTGTGAACTCGTGCGTAGGAGCAAGTCTTTGTTTGATCATTTTGAGATTATTTAATTAGGTAACTAACGTCAAAGTATCAGAGTGGAATAGGAGATCAGAAAGTTCATAAATGAAAGACGTAATGATTCGCTTGTTTTCATGCCTAAATTTGCGTGCAATTACTTTCATTTTTCATCTTATTCGTCTCAAATTGTAACCAAATATGGAACGATGCTTCACACACGATAATTTTATACATTTTCATTATAATCATGACCATTGACGATGCATGAAATCAATTGCAAAATTTACTTGCTTCCTCATCAACTTCAATGTTATAAACGTAACTGCAACCTGCAAGGAAGCAGCACTCTAGCTTGTTGAACATTGATGGTACTAGTTGATTATCTCGGCTGGTTTCAGCGCGTCTGTGCCAGTCCGTTTGTCACACACCCGCCTTTTCACCCACATCCTCCTCTCAGATCTCTCCAGCGACACACTGGAAACTTTCCCACTTCTGAAAACCAAACTTCTGAAACTCAGAGTGAGAGTCCCATTCGAGGTCTGTCGGCTGCCCGACGTCCGGTGGGCCCCCTCAGGTCCATCAGACGGCACGTGTCACCCCTCCACCGCCCTCCTATCCCCCCCCCCCGGTAGCTCACCGCCCTACGTTATAGGAGCTCCGTACTCGCCGTCAGCTAATGCACCTGCTCACCGGACCAATCACCGGGCTGGGATTTATCAAGGCCGGCACGGTGTCGGCATCTAAACGGTGGGATCGATGTCGATGAGACATGCTCAGGAGATGATATGAGCCGAGCTGAGGTCTTTCTGAGCTGTAACTTGTGAGCTGGGAGCTGGGAGCTGAGCTGAGAGCTGAGCTGGGAGCTGAGCTGAGAGCTGAGCTGTGACCTGTGAGCTGTGAGCAGTGAGCTGTGAGATGTGAGCTGTAAGCTGAGCTGTGAGCTGTGAGCTATGAGCTGTGAAATGTGAGCTGTGAGCTGAACTGTGAGCAGAGCTGTAAGCTGTGAGCTGCGATGTAAGCTGTGAGCTATGTCGCACCGAGATGTGACAATACTGACGCGCCGCTCTGCGTCTCCGCCGCGCCACCGACGCCTTCACAGCTCCCGGGGACACGCAGCAGCCCGTTGACAGCGCCCACACCAGTTTTGATTGGCTGTCTGTAGCCTGTGCGCGTCAACACGACAGTGACGCACAGCCGAACAAAACAACTTTATGTGGCCTTCCGGCCGGCGATGCGCCATATAACCCGTTGGCGGCGCCCGGGTCGGCGCAGCGGCCGGTCGCCGATTGCGGCTCGGCGGCTCCGCCGATTAGCCGCCGCCCCGGGCGCTCTGATTGTGTTCGTTTGGCGTTAGCCGGCTGTTTAATTGCGCGTGGCCGCCTGAGCCGGAGCTGCTCTCCTCGATCGATCGCCGGAGCGGCTCGCCAGTTCCGCGGAGCCGATACTGCAGATTTGACGGCGCCGGCAACGACCAATCAGCGTGCGTACCTGGACCCTCGAGACTGCTGTTCGTGTGCTGTGTATGAGCGATCCAGTAAGGATGGAGGCTGGAGAGTAACATTATTTATATCCACTGTTTGATTGAGTTGTTTTCGACAAAAAAAAAAACTTCGCAGCAGAAAGATAGTTGTTGTGTAAAATAAAAATACTTTGGCAAATAACTATTTTCGTTGTGGCACAGATAACAGGAGTACTACTGTTATCTGTGGTTGTGGATATATGCATATGAAAAGCATATTGGTTTATAAAAGGCGCTAAAGAAACACATATTGTTTGATAACGGATTCATAATTGATTCGATTCTTCTTTAAAAAAAAAAAACTGCATCGGCCACTACAGAATCTGAAAAGCTACAAAATTTGGAAATTTTGTGCTGAAGCAGTTGTCTTATCATTATAAAAGCATGTCTTACGTGAACTGTTCACAATTTTCTCATGGCCCAGTTTCCTCATGTAAATTCGTTTCGCCATGATGATATCTGGACGTTCATATCTCACTCGCGTGCTGCCACTATGGCCGACAGTTATGACCCAGTATTTCAGCATTCAGATAATTCAGCGAGCGGCATAGTCTTTCTCCAGAATAAATCCGGTTACCGGTTGTCTGTGTATTTGTATATTCCATTTCTTTGAGCTCCGATTTAATTCCAAGATTGTCTCTTCCATTCTGGTCCGGGCGTGCCGCCGCTCTCTCCGAGCTGAGGCCTTTCTCAGACGACAGTCACAGGTAATATTCCGCAGAGCCCCAGTCGTTTTGTTTGAGTTATACTGGCGGGCCGAGTCTGGGATGCGGTGGCCGGGTTATTAACTATTCAGTTGTATTGTGCTGCTCATTTGAGAGCACAGTCAGCGGAGAAGTCCGCGCAGCCAATCGATTTCTACTGGAGTCGGACAAAGCCTCTGAGAAGCCGAACAAACAGAGTCTCAGTCTGTTTCTGCCCAGGAATGCAAAGGACGGAAGCTGATGAAGAAGCATTCACTATCAACGTCCAACAGTGGCTGGAAAAACTTTTGGTGGAATTCTCGTGTTGCATTCGTTGGCGAAGTTACGATTATGTGAGGTTGCAGTGCACAGTCCGTGATCCAAAACAAAGTGCTTCATTGTGACAAGTGTAAATCCGCCGCTTGTTCAATCATTCACATACAAGTAAGCAAGAAATAAATGCAACTATCATGCTGCCATGAGCCAAATTCACCTTATTTGACCACAGTCGCCCGCATACCTCTCCGGTTATCGCCACCAATATAAAGACCGCTGGCGCCTCGGTCACTGCCTGCGACTGTGACGGTGACTGCGGGCTGCATATCCGGCTGGGCGGCTGGCCCTGCCGACTCTCCGTCTGCAGTCGGCGGCCGTTCTGGCCGGCCCGAGCCCGGACGCCGTTCTGTAAATCGGGGCCAGCTGCCGAGAGACTCGATCGGAATTCCGAGCGATCCGGCGGCGTTCCCGCTGAAATGGAGCACCTCCCGACCACCGCCAGTCTCCGAGCCCCAGCGCCTTCCAGTTGAGCTTCATACGTGGCGTTTCAGCCATGGACCGTGACAGAGTGTCATTTCCCTCTGCGTTCGTTCACGAGACTTCAACAGCCAAAATTAAGCCCACGATGCCATTTTCATCGCTACGCTTCATCAATTGCATTTCAGCTACCAAGTTTCAGTGCAGCTGTCGCCTCAGTCACCAAGTTTCGACTGCGGCACCATTTCGGCGCCGTCTGGTGACCGAGGTGGTGTCTCAGCCCAGCTGAGTTTCAGCCGCCCAAGGACTGTTCGTCTGCGTTCTGTCTCAGCTGAGCGGCCCAGCGCCGGGTGTGGCCGAGGTGCGCACCGCGCGGTACTCGGGCACCTGCGAGACACACGCACTTCGGCTGACAGCGTGTCTCCGGGACCTAATTCGCAGAAAATTGAATCAGCTTGGTATTCAAAGCTTGGGAGGCCGATTTGGCTGTGTGCGGGAGTCGAGGCGGCCGTGGTCGAATTAGAAATGGCTAGCGTGTGCGAAAGTTAGTGGTTTGATTGAGGTTCTGCGTCAAGTTGTGCATTAGCAAAGGCCGATATTAAGTCCAGATATTCGTAAGTTCGCTCTGGATTGTTTCAGCCGCCGTAGGAGCAATGCCAAGATTAGGGTTTGTTATGTGTTTCTTTAAAAGAAAATGCTTATTTCATTATGATAAATGCATTTAATAAATGCAAAGCTCATTCTCATGTGTACATAGTGCAACCAACAAGATGGACGGGTAACACTCAGTATTTTTGCCATGACAGTGAAAGAAGTATCATCACCGGTCCACAAAATGTCTCCCAAATTGCACACTTTCCGTCCTCGATGAGACAAAAGTTCTCGCCTCTCTAATAACAGCAGCCCATTCTGGTGATCGACGAATGCTGAAACGAAATCCAAATGTCGCTCACGTCTGGGCAGCTGGCCTGTCTCCGACCGGCTGGTCCCGAGATATTACCGCCCACCGCGCTGTCCCCTCAGAGACGATGTGAGCAGAGCGGGCCTCGGGCCGCCGCCGGATACGGGGAGTTACCCCATCGGTGCCGAACTTCACCCGTTGCTCTCCGACCTGTGGAAATCGAACATCTTTCAACAGCGTCATTGGAGAGGCGTCGTAAGCTCGTTTCCTGGCCTTTGATGGGGCAAGGGTCGCTAAGCCACTATGCAGGGGTGTAGTCGATGATGATTGCACGCGGACCGGGTCGTATAAACCCTTCCAGCTGGGCCGTTGGTCGACTTTTAGAGCGGGGACTGAAATAGATACCGTGGGAGGCTCGCGGCGCTGTCGCTCGTAGTGCAGTACCCATGTAGTAAGTAAGCGCCACCTGGTCCCTGGTAATTGCCTGGTCTTCTAACTGGGGTTTTGGATTAGCGTTTAGAATGTTCCACGCAAAGCCAAGGAAAGTGTTGCGCTGCCTGTCTTGGGGTTTACAAAGGTTCCAGGTCGTAAATTTTATCTACGAGCATACTCAATCCGTAACATGTTTTATTCAGCGATTGTTTAGACGCGATTTTTGTCAGGTAATGAGACTGTCAGTTATTTTAAAACCCAATGCCATCTGAATATATTTTATTTGTCAAATATGTTAACATATTTTCACTTTTTGTACTAAAGGTACTGTTTATTCTAAAATGTGGCTTAACCCTATTAGTGGCAGGCTCCTGGCTACCCCTATTAGTGGCAGGGGGGGGGGCTGTTTACGACCCCCTTTGATATCTCGAGATCTAACGGGCCGATTTTCAAAATTCAAACGGCATTCGATTTCGCTCAACGTGATCTACATTTCTAAAAAATAAAAATTAAAAAATGTCAATAGGGGGGGGGGGGGGGTAGAGGGGGGTAAAAACGGGCAAATTGCAGATACATTTTAGACTGTTTATCACGGCCAGGTTTCTGAACGAATCCTAACGCAACTTTTGCCGATCGATAGAGAATGAACCAGGAATTCACATGGATCCTAAAAATATGCATTTTCAAAAATCATAGGCGGATACAGATCATTGAGATTGGGGGTACACAAAAAGTATAGTAAATAAGGTTTTTGTTGGTACTGTTTCTAAAAAGGGTGGTAATGGTCTTGTTATGTTACAATTTTCTTATGAGAGAACGACTACAATTGTATTGGTCATGCATAGGCGGTGTCAGGGCACCTATGTTGGGAGGTAAAACATAACCCCCTTTTTGGACGCCTGGATCCGCCTATTATAGCAAAAACGTGTCAAAAGAGGATGCACAATAACTGTATATGCTATCACATGATACCTTTCATTCACTGTTCGTTAAACCAGTGGCGGATCCAGGGGGGGGGGGCTGCGGGGGCTGGCAGCCCCCACCCAAGGAAAACTGGCGCCACTGCGCCGAAGGCGCAGTGGCGCCAATTTTCAATTTGCAACTCATCGGAGTGCCGCATACTAGGACTAGGATGCAAAAATCAGTCGAATAACGTCGTTTCAGTACGCTCCGCACCGATATTTCCAATCGTGTGGTGTCACTGTACATACTGATCCTGGGCGCCTCTTGTCAGGGCCACTGGGCGCCAATATTTCAGCGCCAATACGATGCGACTATGGCGCCCATCCGGGGCGTGGCGCCCAATTATGACCTGCAGCCCCTCCCCAGTGAAAATCCTGGATCCGCCACTGCGTAAAACTGGTGCAGCATCGTGATCTTCGCCCAAATGACTCGTTTCACGAATAGGACCCCCCAATTCCCAGTGCTCTGGAGCCGCCCCTGGTAAAGTTATGAACTTGAAATTTTCAGGGAATGTGCCCAATTTAGTTTTAGGAAAAGTCAGAAAATTTCAGCATCGTAGCTTCAGTGGTTTCGGAGATATTCCCGAAAAAACCTGAGGGGTGGATAAAAACAACCCCCCTGCCACTAATAGGGTTAAAGTCTTTCAAATCATTGATTACAACAGCGAACAGAATAAAAAAGCAAAGCATACGCGAACATTCCACAAGAAAAATAATAGTCACAGTACTCAGTAGTGGCCTTGTCTCACCGTCAAAACCCATGTTACTTCTCTGCTCAAAATCAAGACAGACTTTATTACGTGGCACCGAATGCCGTTTCCTTCTTTTTGATAAGGCAGGAATTACGCACAGGAATTATTAATTATGATTAAGGCAGGACTTTATTACGTGGCACAGGAAGAGTGAATAAGGCAGGAAGGGTGGTTCTCCGAGCATCAAATGAAGACTTCCCTAGGAAGAAATATGATAGCAATAGCGTGCAGCCGCCAAAAGGTGACGCGCACTGGACGGTGTGGGCGTGCGATGCAATGGGCTGTCGCAAGGACGACCGTGTCGCCGACTATAATAGCGACATGGGCAAACACCAGTTGGACACGGGTTCGCGGAACATCGGCGAATGGCTGGCGAATATCACACTCCCAAGGACACCCGTCCACAGGCATCACTGCCATTCATTCCGTCATTCATGAGACTTAAGGTCAGGGTATTAGGATGATGGACGCGTTATTGATTCGAGCTATCAGTCTATGATGTTATTTGCCAGGAACCAAATGTGATTCCAGCATTGAGGTAATACACCCATCTTTAGTTTTTACATATATTCGTTTATTCATTTGTTTTGAAAAATGCATTTATGATCTACTGCGCCCTAAGCTTCCACCGGGATATGCCTCTTGAATAAAATGTTGATCAATTTTGATGTATTGTATGTTTCCTGTTCGTACTAAATCTAAAATTATCGCCTTCTGTCCTGCGAAAACCTTTTTTAGAACGTCAATAGAAACCCACTTTCTCTCCCTCAATAGTTCGGATTTTCTCTCTGCCCGTCGCCATTAGCCCGACATCTGTGTTTAATCTGCCACTGGTTTTCTCCGATTTCCGGCCATTGTAGGCAATAAACAGCCATATATCCAGTCTGACCGGCGTTTGAAAGAGGAACAAACTATGTCAAACGACGCCAATTAAATCTCGTCTTTGAGCTCGAGACAATGTGTCTCCCATTACGGTCCATAATATCCTTCGGCGAAACTGCGGCGCTGAAAAGGAGGCGCCCAGTTGGCGACAGTCCAGGCCATGCGGTGTCACGCTACGTACCAGTCTAACGGCGTCGTTATTGCCATGAAAACCTAGTAAAACCATAAATGGGCACGCTCAGGATGGCCACTGGTCTGCGATACGTGATGAAACGAAAAAGACTTATCAATAATTAACGCCATCATTAGATTTTTAAATAATTCGTGTTCCTGGTTGAAACTTGAAAGTATGAAGGCTGTCTTTGTTTTCAAATTTTCATTAATTTAAACGCTTGGGAGTCCTCCATACCAGCCTTAGTGAATTCAAGCGTCCGTAACGGACGCATTGGTGATGACACCGGTGTTACTTTGCCCGAAAACTTTTTGTAGAATGTTTGTTGTATATCGATAGCTGAACTCACGAACCAAAGGTGTGATTATTTAACTCAGCCATTGCGTTGTCTTATCGATTACCATTTTCTATGAGCAGCCCTACAAACATCAGCACCTATTACCTGAATTAACCTCACTCTTGCACCAAACAAAGGCAGCCAGACGCAGCCTGCAGCCTCCACGTATCGGCCATCTCTGCTGAAAACGCACGCCGGTCGCCGAGGCCGGTGCCGAGTGTTGAACTTTGCGCAGGTCGGCGCTCAATTTCTGCTACTGTCGATTGGCCCATTCATCGTCGAGCCCTGTGTGTGATGCGTTTCCATGCATATTCAGCCGGGATTTATTGCTGGCTTTGATCAAAGTGGAGACTATCACTTGAAATTGGACCTTTAGACCCAACGCGCTCTCAAAATATAGAGAACGGACTGAAGTAAATATTTCAAGCCCAATACCGGTATCATTTCTTCATCTATTCACCGTTCTCGTTTGCAACAGATTGCTTTTCCATTTAATACCGGAGTGAGTGTTGAAAAAGGCTTTCCACCTAACCTGCCACTTTCTTTGTGCGACGCCAGTCAGAAGGAAAGACTTGCATCGTTCGTGATTGTTTAGATCGATCGCCGACCGAGAGCCAACTTTAGGCTACGGTTGGGCCAAATAACGCTCCACCCTAGCTGCAAACATTTCTCCATCAGCAGCTGCCTCAGACCGCCAGGAAATTCGATCTTCTGCGAGTTTTCCATTGCTCGTTTTTGCCAATCGAGATGGTGTTCTTTTCAAACCTCGGCTAAGTAGTGTTGGAGTGTGTTCCGGAGAAAATTGACAACAGCAATAAAAATGGCGATGCTGATTTTCTGAGCGTAGCGCATCGTCAACATGACACACTAGTGGAATCACATACATAGATGCATTATTGATGCACAAGTGAAATTACTTTTTTTTTGTATGAGACAGTCCTACCAAAGGGCAGTGTCTTTCAACTGAACCATGTAGTTTAGCATTTGTTTATTGGGTTCTTTGAACCGCGGGGCTCAAAACTCTCTTAGCTTCAGACTACCTATTCGCTGATTTTTTTCTATGAATCTCTTACACCTTGCTATCGGTTAACACAAATGTTGCCTCTTGTATTGATTTTCCTTAATTAATTTGTTTAATTCCACTAATGAAAATGTATGGGTTCCATCTGTATCTCAATTCTCAGCCAGCTTCAGCACTTTCTTAAATAAATCCTCCCCTTGTTTGCCATTCTGTCTCCTTGATCGCCCAGGAAACTCCCCGCTGTTCACCATTTCCTTGGATAACTTCGTCGTCTGCTGTCCCCTGGGTAACCTCTTCCGTTGTAGTATCCCCCAGAAACCTCCTCGTATCTGCCGCCCCTTGGGTAACCTCCCCGGTATCTGCTTTCTCCCCTGATACCCTCCCCTACAGCATCCCTTCAGTGACCCGACCCGTCTGTCCGTCATTCCAGTCCGGCCTCTGAGGGTGCGACTGCAGGGAGAGGACGGTCCTCTGTCCGCCGGCAAACAGTACGAGTACGTATGCCGTTCGTCGGGCTCCCGACCGGCAGCCACGCTCACATGGTATCTCAACAACGCGGCACTGCCCAACGGCAAGCAACATGTGAGTACTGGGTTCGGCACCGGGGGATGCTGATTGTCAACTTCAACTTGTCAGCATGTGAAAAGCAGATGACGGACTATCGTCAGCTACTTACCAAGAGGTGTTCTACCAAGAGGTAGAATATCGTCTATCAGTGAGTTGCATATCACCTGAAGTTTTTCTACGTTTTCATTCAGTGAATCGGTTCTAAATTCTGATCCCCATGTCTCATCTACATCCGGTTCCACCCCCACACGGTTGAGCCCAGGTCAGGAGGAGGCTTACACTCACTCCTCGTATGTTCGGGCGGTACCGGACACGCCCGCCATGTCCGTCGTGTTCTACAGACGACTGGCGTGCTAAGCGGGAACTCATCAGGGCGCCGGCCTGAATTATGAATCACAGGAAGCGGGCCGCGACCGGGTGCCGGTCGGCGCCGGCAGTCGAGGAAACGTTACCCGTTTCCGGCGGGTTGGCGGTGTTGGGGTGTTACACCGACCGCAAACTGGCTGCTCTGTTACAATCCCTGTACGGATATCTGAATGATTGCCGATTATTCACCTTTATTTATGGCTAAAACGAAATTATTTAAGTAGTATTTATTGTTTGTCTATTTTATACTTATTTGTGTACGTTCCTGTGCTTTCTTCGTCCTCTGGAATGCTGCTGCAGTAAAAATATTGAATCTTATTAACCTTCGCCCCAGTGTGGGGGGGGCATATGTTACCACCCTGTCGCGTTTTTCGCGTGTGAATAAAAAACCGCGGCGCGTAGCGCCGCGCCGCTTGGGGTAGCTTTTGGTACATCAATTTTGGACAATGTGTGAAATTTTTGACCCCAGGTCATGTCAGGTCAGGTCACCAGGTCAAGTTAACTGACCAAGCCTTAAAAAAGTTTGCAATCATGTTCAGCCTGCAGTGTTTGTCAGAAAGGTTTTAAACTTGGTGGAATTGCATGCTGTTATGGAAGCCTACAATTTGTATATCTCGGATTTTTTATATCCGTGACCTAAGGTCAGGTCAGTGGCATGACCTTTCCATTACAAGTCAATGGAGAAAAATGAAAATGCCTCTAGATCCGTGTGTACGCATAGGAACAGTCCAAATATTTCAGAATCACAATGATTTAGTCCACTCGTGATGACCAAGGTGTCATTTTTGCTGATAGCCTCTAGAAAGGTCAGCCGAGGTCATTTGAGGCTACAAACAGTTTGTTGCCAATCACTCGCGATTGGAAAGAGATAGAACGCTGGGGATGGTCTCATTGTGTTTGTCTTGTTGAGACGCATCGACTGATATGCAACATGACCTTTTCCGGTCAGGTCATGACCTTGACCTGAGGTCAAATTTTTAAGTTGACCTTTCAAGGTCAAATTATAGTTCATTCGACGCGTCTCGGTGAGGGGAACACGATTCTGGCAATAGAAATGTCGTGGCTTTTTGTAGTCGAAAGTTATTGTCGAAAAACACTTTTCGTAAAAACAGCTATTTTTGGAGTTTTTGCCCTCTGGAGGCTAAACCGTTGACCTGAGGACAATATTGATAATGACCTTTTCAAAAGAAGAGTTCAAAAGCTATCGATTGCTTTTCCATGCGTTTTTCTAGCTACCATAGTTCCTGAGATAGCGGCATGTTTTCTGAAAAATATAATGACAATTGGCAAATTTTGACCTTTGATGACCTCTGGTGACCCCAATATTGCCCTAAGGTGAAAAATGACCGAAATACTTTCAAACATACGTATTGAGAGCTATCGACTGCTTTTTACCGCGTCTTTCTAGCCCTCTTAGTTTTTGAGTTAGAGGTGGGTGGTAACATATGCCCCCCCCCCCTCACTAGGGCGAAGTTGGCCGAGACCGCCACTGGGGCGCGGGTTAAGAAATGAAGAGTCTGAAGATGCGTATGAGCATTGAACTGTGCACTGTGCATATCATGCGCTGATATATAACGTAAGTCTTGAGCTGGCCACATCAACTAAGCGTCACCGGCAGCAAGTCTGCATCGAAATTATGCTCCAGCATGCACTCATCGTCAATGTCGATGACAAACGACCCTCACAGCAATACTCAGCCCGCTCCCGTGGCCCTCCGCGGGTCACGAGATGCCCATCCAGTCGGCGGCAGCGGCCAGTAGCGCCGCGGGGCCTGTTAGCCGACCGTTCTGCGGCCCGGCCTCAGCAGCGTCCTCCCGCGGGCGCCGTCAGACGCGCCCCGGCGCCCCGCGGCGCCCCGCGGCGCCCCCGGGAGGAACTGCTCGGCGCCCCACTGACCTTTGCTGGGAGCGGAGGCGCCCGAAGCAGGTGTCGCCGACCCCAGTGACCCTCTGACAGACGTCTGATCTGGCGATTCGCGGGAAGCTCCCGGTAGCAAACCGCTTTGATCTGTGAGGCTTGAAATGTTGCTGAGGCGTAGCAT
The DNA here is from genome assembly GCF_019059575.1 of Amphibalanus amphitrite. Classification (NCBI taxonomy): domain Eukaryota; kingdom Metazoa; phylum Arthropoda; class Thecostraca; order Balanomorpha; family Balanidae; genus Amphibalanus; species Amphibalanus amphitrite. The sequence continues at coordinate 904,826 of NW_024881664.1, forward strand.
GTCAAATGTTGTCACCCTTTTGCAAGCCGCTGATTGAATTATAGGGACGAGACAGCGGATGCGATTGTTCCCAAATCATCAAAAAGAAACGAATTACCATGCCAGTGGAGCCATTTTCTACGATTTGACTACATATTCCGGGCTTCATTATTTATTGACTGTTACATGCTGATCAATAATTCATGTCTGTGATCGCCAGTATGATAAATTTGTTATCCCGCCCACACAAGATGTAACACAAATTTACAAGTTTTCCTCTGGAAATGTTACGAAATGTCAAAACTTTTAAAATTCGGGAGCAAACGTGGGCAGCCTCCCCCTGTAGACTTGCAACATGCTAACTTCCGATGGCCTCATAGCATGCCACTTTGATGTCTTAGCAATCTAAAACCTTGGTCACTATGTGATCTTGTATCCTAGCAGCAGCAGCATGATTCACTGACTTGTTTGCCTGGTAAGTGGTCTTCCACTGACATGTAATTCGTCTGGAGACCTTGTCGCTGATTTGGCGACCAGATGACCTATACTAAATCTAGTGGCCAGTGGCCAGTGTCTCGTGGCGAGATGGCAAGGTGACCAGACAGCCTAGTCACTTAGTATCTCGATGACTCGATGACCTGATGACCTGGTGACCTCATGACCTGGTGAGTGGTGACCTGGTGACTATCCACAGGAGTCGGCGGACCGAGGGACCAGCATCAGCACCATCCACCTCCGCCCGGATCTGGGCGACCAGGGCAAGACGCTCTCCTGCCGTGCCCACAACCCGAAAATGGACCGGTCCAAATTCATCGAGGATAGTCGCCGACTCAACATCAGATGTAAGTGGCTCGGACTGGGGTGATTGAGAAGGAGGGCACTGGCGCTTGGGCGACGTGGAGTGGGGTGGCGACTCAACTGTGCTTGCAGGGAGGGATGACTTAACTAGGGGCGGCAAAGACGAGGTGGCCACTTGAGCAGTGGTGATGTTCGCATATTGGAACAGCTGAACTGCAATGAGCAGAGAAGAATATGCACTGCAGGTATGGGTGTTCCAGTCCAGCTTCCGACAGAATGCCATGATCGAAAGAGTTGTTTCTCAGGAATGTCTGGGTGACAAGGAAGCACAAAGTTGTGGAAACTGCAAAAGTATCACCATAGGTGTGCCAGAAGATAGGAGAAAAGTTCCCTCAATAAACGACCTCCCGTTGGTCGAAGGTGATCATTTTGCCAGTCGGTGGGGACTTTGGAACCGGTGACACAACTTTCTGGACTAGTTGGAGGAATGTTCGTTCATGGTAACAGCGTCATGCAGGGATCCCGTTGATGTGCTAGATGATGAGGTGGCCCTGGGATGGTGCAGACTTCAGAGCGTCATCAAGCACAGTTGACCTTGTCGATCGTTGTCAAGGATGCGGGGACGTGGCGATAGAAAGCCGAGGAAAGGCAAGCAACTGTAGGCACTAGGCAACGTCTTGTTTTGTATCCAGCGAAGTGTTTGCACATTGTTTACCTTCCGTGTGCATGGTTGATTGGCAACATAACCATCTCGTGAATTGGTAGGCGTTTCTGAGCATTCACTAAGCATCGCCACTCGAATGAATACTCCTCGTTCAGTGTGCACCACGCCTTGCAAATGGTGGCATAAACGCATCACGGCACACGTAACCTTCCCCTGATATGTAGGTGTCAGCGAGTTCGTGTGTCTCGCCCGGCGGCCCGCCCCCGCCCCATGCGCCGGGGTACCGGGGGGGGGGGGGGGGGCACCGCCACGGAACCCAGGATCAATACTGAACTGGCGCAAAGCCGACTCGGTTAATGCGCCGCGTCCGCCTTTGCAAATGTAATGAGTATCATGCATGGTGGCGTCTTCGGAGAACGGCGGGCGGCGGCTCCGCCACTGCGGCTGTCCGGCCCAGCTGAGACCGCCGCACGCGCGCACGGCGGTGTCGGAGGCCGGAGAGGAGAGAGGAGGGAGGTGGACTCCGCAACAACACTACTCAGCAGGCCATCTCATGTTTTTACTAGCGTGTTTTTGTCCGGGTTAAAGTGAATAACAAGTGGTCACACCTGAATGAAAAAGTGTCCCGTGGCACTTGGCTCAAGTTATGGCAGAAGAGAAACTATTAAGTACGTTGTTCACAAAAAAAAATAAAGTATGGGTTTTTCAAAGATTGCAAGCAAAATGTCTAATGTATTTTATCAGAGCATTGACATGAGCCCGAAGTTAGCTCTCTCTTGAGTGACTGCTCCATCGAAAACAGGTTTAGTGAGTGATGACACGTAAAAGAATAAAAATTAATTGATGAAAAAAACGGCTGTGCTGTCTGGACAAGCTGAGTCACGGAACTGACAAAGAGACATATCGTATAAAATATTCCAATGTCCTCAGGTAGCAAAAACAAATGGAACATAGAGATATGCAAAGTAATGTAGCACAAAGCCATCAAACTATTGTTGAATGTGCATCCGTAATGCATATTCAAGTTTCATTGCATTAGGTGTAGTGCGCTCGCCTGCCGCGAGAAGCTCCATAAGTGTTTTCTTGTTTTTCGAAACAGGCGCGTGTGAGTTTCAGCTCTGGGGATTTCAGTTTACTGCAGACACTCGCAGACAATTAGACCAAGTGCGTCGAGGTTACAGAGAAACTGTGTGTGTTACCTTTTCTGCGAACGTTGAAAAAGCCGAGAGTACACACGCAACGCAACTGCAGCGCTCCTGCGCGGTTGAATCATCTCACAAATGCATTTCCATCCGCGTCGAAAGTGGCGCAATGCTTTCCCTGTTGCAGATAAGATTCAAGAAACGTTATACCTGAGGGATCTAATGTTAGAAAACAGTCATTTCTTACATTTCATCGATATTGTGTGCGTAGAAAGCATTCACTCCGATGATATTCGGAATCATCACTGTATTTGTTTTTACATCCAGATCCATACATAGATGTCTCCAAAATGGATTACTTCGCTGGTAAGGTCACCCTTCTTTTGACCTGACCCTCGACCGCTCATTAGAGTATTGAACCCTTCATGACTCTGTCACACAATATCGAGTTGACCCCACATTGACCCTACATGACCTTCCACTGACCCCTCTTTGACCCGTCGCTGACCCCACATGACCTCTCTCGCGCAGTCCCGCCGAAGGTCGCCCTCCGTCTGAGCCCTATGATCAGCGCCGATGATGTGCGCGAGGGGATGGATGTGTTCTTCGACTGTGAGGTTCGGTCCAACCCGCCGCCGAGCCGAGTCACCTGGCTACATGAGGTGAGAGGCGGGGTGGATTGGGTGAGAGGCGGGGTGGATTGGGTGAGAGGCGGGGTGGATTGGGTGAGAGGCGGGGTGGATTGGGTGAGAGACGGGCTGGATTGAGTGAGAGGCGGGGTGGGTAAGGTGAGAGGTGGGGTGGGTAAGGTGAGAGGCGGCGTGGACTGGCTGAGAGGCGAGGTGGGTAAGATGAGAAGTCACAGGGTGGATTTGGGGAGAGATAGGTAGATGGATAGGGTGAAAGGTTGGATGGATGGGGTAAGATGCATGCCAGCTGTCATTGGGTGGGAGGTGGAATAGATGTGGGAGAAGGCGTAGGAACTCTCCTGTAAACTGACATAATTGGTGCATTACGAGTAGACCAGGAAAAGTGAATAAAACCAAACAAAATTAAAATATTTTGGGTAGAATACAGATTAAGCTAGTGGAGGAGAGTGACTGGCTTTATGGGCTGAAAGGCATGGGCTGAGAATGGCTGCAATAATGTCTTAGTCACCCCATGCCCCGGCTCTGAGTAAGCTGACTCAGCACTGCCCAGACCAATTCACTGCTGGTCACTGACCTCTGACCAGTGGTCATCAAACCTCCTGCGGCAGCTGGCCGAACATCACAGTCGGTCAGTCGCGCCACTGACCGATGTGCCGTGGAAATTATCCCCTTCGACCACCGCGCGGCGCCGCGGACTGTTTGATTAGCCGCTGATGGTGTTTGAACGCGCCACGGGTGTCCACTGCCGTACTGTTTTGCGGTGGACGGTGCCGCGTTCAGAGCACACAAACCCTGCTGGGAGGGTAACCGAACCGAAAAATGGTGACGGCTTGGTTACACTGCCGGCCGTGAAGCGATTCCGCAGAGGCTATCCGCTCTGTGGACGCACAAACGATATAAAGTCACGGTACTCGGGCCCTTCCATAATATGATAACGGCTTCCGACAATGTCTGTACTATTTACCTCCCGTAAATTGTTTAGGTTGGCGGATCGGGAGCTCACGTCATTTCTCATGTCAGCTGTTTTATTGACAACATGATCTTGTCATGATCATGTCGACTATGTTTGCGACATTCTGAAGTCGTCATGACCATGTCGATTATCTTTGATGGCATATGACACTAACTTTCGCGGCCGACAGGGCGAGGAGGTGGTGATGGACAAGAAGCGGGGTGTCATCGTCAGCAGCACCAGCCTGGTGTTGCAGAACGTCACACGTCGCCAGGCAGGGTCGTACCGGTGTCACGCGGTCAACACGGAGGGCGAGAGCACCAGCAAGCCCACCGCACTCCGAGTCATGTGTGAGTACAGAAACTTATGTGATCAATGGTGCACTGGGTGGTCATATGAGCTTAAGGTTTTCTATTTGGGGATGCTGATTTCATGATCGTGTGTGCGTACCGAGTCATATGTGAGTCATAGAAGCATGTGAGATAAAGAGCTAAGTGGTAGGTAGTATTGCGTAGGTAATCATCGTGCCTTGAGTCATGTGTAATTGCAAAACCATTTGTAACAGTGGTGAGGGCGGGAGTCTTTGTGGGGATTATGGAAGTAAAACGTGGGTGGGCACATACACTCGTGATTACACAAAAGTGTCTCATGGGCCGGAAATGAAGGATTACAAATTTCGTCATCATTCAGCACTTCAGAGGGCGCCAATAACTGGTGTGTGCATGACTGTGGCTCATAACTCACAAGTCGCCGGTAAGGTCCGGTTACTTTGGGCGACTTTGATATGATTCTCGGTTGCCTTTGAGGAATTTGAAAGCTGGTGTGCTCAGACGAATATAAGCGTCCACCGTGAATGAATGTTAATTGGATAAGAAACAGCTTATTGGATGTTGATGAATGTAGGCGTTTTCAATTTCAACTATATGTATTAACGTATATATTCAAATAGTCAAAGGACATTTCCATAGCGTCCTTTTTGTGAATTTAAGTAAAACCTGCAGTCAAATCTGGCACACTGTTGCATTTATACCCTAACTAGACTAAGTAGATCGACAGATTGGCATCATGGTCATCAGCCTATTCCAGGCGTAATCATTTGAGTTGGACGAACTTACCCAGACGGCTCGATAATTGGATAACACTGGCGCCGCCGGGGAGGCAGCGTCGACCTCGCCAGTCTGGCGACATTTGCACTATCGGCGGTATAAATATCCACGTCATTGATCCTGCCCTGTGATTGGCGTTACTTTTACATTGTTCATGTGACCAAGACTGATGAATTTCAAAGTAAAAATAAATCAAAGAATGTAAGCCATGTCGATGTAGCTCTATTCGTTCCCGAGTCATGAGCCGATTAGGCAAAATTGCCGTAATAACATAGGCGAAACTTGATTTTCAATGATCTCTCTTCATCCTTTTTATCTGACCTAAGCAATGATTAATTTTTTGTGTTTTTTGACATTTTTTCGAACGCTGCCTATCGCGTGGCGCTACATAGCCCAAGAATTGATTTAGGAGGGCGATGTAGAAATCCCAAAGCAGAGCGTGGAAACTGGAAATCCAGGAGCCCCAGCGCGTGGGGCGGCCTAAAGGTGTGGGCCTGGTGTACTGTGTAGTATTCTCTTTTGCCATAGAGATAGATCTTTTAATCTTTTAATCTTTAGATATAATCTTTAGAAATCTTTTAACTTTGAAAGAATCTAGAAAAAAAAACTCCGGTATTTGTCCAACAAGGTGAAGAGACTGCAGTCTGGCGCTGTGTGGAGGAAGAGGTAGGCATTCTAATTTGCTTATGCTGAGACCACCGAGCAATTGCAGCAATCTAGACTGTTGTTTGGATTAAACTCCTCCCCTGCGACCACCAGACAAACAAATGATGACACCCAGCACCAGCACAATAAACTCACTCAGAAATTATTTTACTCCGAATCCACTCAGCCGGCCAAAATAAAAGTCAGATATCTTTTCGGATGGCTACCTCTGGTAAATAAACTCCTTCGCCGGCGGCGGAGTTTAGCGCGCTCGGAGCGGCGCGGCGGGCCGGCCACCTCACAGAGACAGAAATCTATCGACCCGCCCAGGGCCCGGATAGCTCCCTCTGCATATATATGGCCCATCAGCACGCTGCCGGCCGCCTCTCTCGCGGTCGGCGTGAGCACGCGCTTCATTGGTGATCTTCAGCCACTGTGACGGTGTTCTGCGTTCGCGCGCGTGCTCCCTTGTACGCATGCTGTTTTTGTGTTTTTGTTTGTTTGTCATGCTGTCCATGTGCATGCGCCGAGGTAACTATGTGTATGAGTTGTTGGAATTTAGTGTCTATGAGACTGCTCTACATACTTCGATATTTTGCTGATCACTTTGTAATAAGCTGCGATGCATATTCCGTATCACTTCTTAGGGATAGGGTAAAGATGATAAAAAGAGGCTGAACTTGTTTCAAGCATCCAGTGACGCAACCAGTGATGTTTTCTGGTCTTAGATAATGCCTGAGAAGTTCAGTTGAGCTACATTGAGATGCCGTTTTCCCAGCCCAGAATATTAGGCAATGATCCTCATAAAAACAATTTCGACGTCAGCTTCAGAGATTGTGAAACACACACTCAGAGGAATATTGAGCCTATATGGAAGAAATATTGCTATGAAACATGGAACTTCAAGTCAATGATTATTTCTGAGATTTTGATAATTATATCAATTCTTCCCGTCGTCTCGTGTGACGCCGTTCCGTGTCTGTCCCGTGTCCGTCCGTCCTGTGTCCGTCCCGTGTCCGTTTCCGTCCGCTCCGTCCGTCGCGGGCCCGTCCGTTTCCGTCCGCGTCCGTTTGTCGAGCCCGCTGTGTCCGGTAGGCCGGTGAGACCAGTTTGCTGTTCTACCCCCGGGGAACCGTCCACCGGTAATGGGTTGGCCGGCCCGTCCACTGACGGCAATGGCTCTCCATCTGCCGACGCCGGGAAACACCGGGACGCCACCGGGACGCCGCCGGGACGCCACCGGGACACCACCGGGACGCCACCGGGACGACGCCGGGACGCCACCGGGACGACGCCGGAACCCAAACGATAAAGAGACGATAGAGGGATGCCGCCGGGACGACAAAGGGACACATCGGGACGGCAAAGGGACGCCGGCTGGGCAACCCGGGACGCCGCACGGACGACACCGGGACGATACCGGGACGCCACCGGGACACCACCGGGACGCCGCCCGGACGACGCCGGGACGCCGCTGGGACAACACTGGGACGCCGCCGGGACTCGTGGGGGTGTCGCCGGGGCATCCCGGGACATCGGGACTGAGTTAAGGTGTAGACGCCACACTCTACAGAAACATTGGTCTCAAAATAAGCTCGTCTTTATTTCAAATTTTCTCATCGGGTTACCTGTAATTGTAGACTTCATTACTAGTGATGAAAGTGAATGTATCAGTGACTACATCTTTTGCTGCTCCGCTCAACTCTCATTTGAACGCAAATTTCACCAACAATCTAACCCCGTCGTGAGAGTAGGAAACATCGTACCGCGCGCTGAATAAAGCGGAAACACTCCGGATACGTTCATTTCCTTTTACCATTAGTATCTGCTGGATTCGGAAGCTGGCGGAGCCTAATTGGGAAGGGTAGGAGCTGTAAAATCCATTACGATCTGCCGGGATGCAGAGCCGCTGCCAACAATACGCCATACTGTACGGCGAAACCAGGAGAGCGGTTGAAGCGATTTGTTGAAAGATGATGGATGGATGTGTATTCCTTGGAGATTTACGATAGAAAACAAAATTTGTGGTTACAGCGCCCTGCTAGGCGATATGTGCTCTTTTCTTAAAAAAATGTAAGGTTTTATCTGATGAAAGGAGACGAGAGAGTTAGAGAGAGAGAGAGAGAGAGAGAGAGAGAGAGAGAGAGAGAGAGAGAGAGAGAGAGAGAGAGAGAGAGAGAGAGAGAGAGAGAGAGAGAGAGAGAGAGAAAGAGAGAGAGAGAGAAAGAGAGAGAGAGAGAGAGAGAGAGAGAGAGAGAGAGGAGAGAGAGAGAGAGAGAGATCATTCCGGTTTCCTCATAAGGCGTGAAGAGAATCCAGGTATCAGTCATTGGGACTCGTTTCAGGGAAGTTATATCATCATTCATCACAACAACTTTTCGTAAATCACATGTTCGAATTCCCTTTGTGAATCTCAAGGAAGTTCAATCGCTTCGTGTATAAATGGATTGGCATGCACGCAATGACTCTAGAGTACTATGAGAGATTACACGAGTTGTAACTGCCAGTTCAATGAATACCAGAGCACATAGTTCAGCGGCCTCCGGCCTCGGAAAGTCTCCGGGAAACGGTGCCACCCAATCCCCAGTGCAGCCACGTGACAGGCACGCTCTGATGAATGCAGCCGCTCCCATTTTCAGACTCCGCTTGCAACGACGCGAAAACGACCTCAGCGCTACCCGAATATCACGCAAAATCTAAGCGCACTGGCTCGGAATCTGAATGTGGCGTATTACAGATGGTTTCGGCGGCGTTTCGTTTGTGTACCGTGCAGGTAGGCGGCAGGCTACCAATATTGGGGCCCCGGGGGTCGGCAAAGCGCCGTCAACCGCCTGGTGCGATGGGATATGTCCTCAGCGTTATTGGTCGACCGGGTCATGACCTTAACGCGCCCGTAAATCCATCGGCAGGCCACTTAGTGCCCGAGACTAGAAGTGAAGCCGCCAGTCGGGGTACATCGAGGATAAATGTTTGATGACTTGGATTACCACTATGTCTGTATCTGTCAAGCTGAATGAACACGTGCTATACTTTTGCAACGCTTTTTGGTTGAGCTGTTCATGTTCAAAGAAAATGTAATGGATATTCAAAGCTCAAAGGTCATCGGGGTTCGGCAAAAGGCGTGTCACTCTAATGTCAGAATGTGATATTTGATATTTTGACACACCATTGCTCCTTATACCGAAAGGGAAAGCAAATTACCAGAACGAGGCGTTTGAGACCGTTGATCGTTTTCGTATACGGAGGTTCCCTCATACGTAGTTGTCAATAAATGGTCATTTAGGGGGCATCAGCTACCGGTATCCCTTTATCGGCAGCGCAGTGCATCGCCACTTTGATTTAAAGCATTTACCCGGTCCCGGGACTGGGTCCGGGCCCCACGTTCCGCCGCACACCCATGCGCGTTAGTGAGCATCGAGCCCCGTCGGCACCGTGCACTGGGAATCGCGCATTGACATTTTCGTGTTCTCAACCGATTGAGCGGCGTTTTTGCTCCTTCCCGGGGCTGGCGATCGGTGAGGAGAGGGCTTTTCCCAGGACTACCCGAGTGTTATCCGAGAACGTTAGTATCTCTATCATATAAATACACTGAGAGCGAGTAAAGCTCTTTAAGTTTGTCTGTTTCTTCATTGATACTTTGATGAGAACACAATGTATGATATTGGAATGCGGCTGCAGCCTGTTTGAAAAACAATGCTAAAAGTAAGTTCCCAACTGGGCAGTGCTGGATGAGTTTAGCTGCCTTGTTTAATTATGCTTTGCCTGAGCTCCCTTACATGAGCCCAATCAGCCATTTAAGATATATCGATGTCTTTACTTTTTACCAAGAAGATACTCCCCTCGCTACCAGCGAAGAGCTTAATCAATCTTCGTCGTGTTTTTCTGAATTTTTTTTTCAACATACTCTCGAGTGTTTTATACATGCCCTCGGGCATCTACGATCAGCATCACCACATACAATTTTTTTTATAAAAGCTGAGCTTAAGTTCTTATATCCTAAGGTACCTACTTACAATGTTTAAAATCACTTCTTATGAGCTCCTGGCTCAATCCCACAAAAAATATAAGTAGTTTTGTGCAATCCCTCCTTCAGACATAAACAAACGTCATCAGATGTATTTTAGTCTCGAGGGCCGAGCACTCCCAGACTATCGTCAATAGTCATCATCCTGGTAGTTGATATTGCAAACTGAACAGGCTCTATCCGTTTCCCAAGTAAGTCAGCAAATACAAGCATGATATGGTACGATTTGTGTCTGTGAAAAGCTTCATTCATCGTCGGGGATCTGGAAGGGGCCTTTGTTCCTAATAGAAGTACTGTTGGTAGTTTTTGCGTTTTGTACAGGTGTTTTGTTTTGCATAAAAGTGCCATTAATTACCTTTCAAAATGTATGGAGAATAGTATTGTTCATATGTTCAGATACGTAGCACGAATGCGACGGATTAACCCTCGCCCACACATGGGGGGGGGGGTGGTTGCCACCCCCCCCAGGTAGTCTTTCTGCTCTGCACTCAACATTTTTAGAGCTAGAAGGCTGATTTTTCGTATAGCTGCTCCTCTATCCTTTCTTGATGTCCACTGAAAATTTCAAGTTTCTGTGGTTTTTGGTTTCGGAGATATGACCTTGTTTTTCAGGTCATGTCATGACCCAAATGGCCAATTCTCAACATCTTGCGTTGGCTATGGGCCTTGTGAGCTTTTAACACCTTGATTTCGGCCTTTTATACCAATCCTACCTCCCACCTATCATGAAACATGTTGTTCGACGATGTACAGAGGTCAAGGTCAGGGTCAAGGTCAACCTAGGTCATCTAAGATAATTGCGTTTTAGGCAAGCTGAATTGACTTTTTTTGAAATTTTTTGACTACATTTTTGGTAAAAGCTTCTCAGATCATGATTTCATGTAATATGGACACATAAACAATCGGTGCACACATCAGTATACACACAGACACACACAGACATACAAACACATATTATTGACCTTGACCTAACATGACCTGAGATGACCTCAGCAGCAAAAACCTGGTCGGGTAGTGTGACAAAGAGGTTCTAGCTGGCTTGGCACCAGAAAACGGCATCGTCATCGGTATATGACAAGCAGCGCGCTTGATATCCAACGGTGACCTAAAACAGCAACATTTTTTAGTTTGACCTGACCTGGAAGGTCAATGACTGACCTGAGAAGGTAAAACTGGGTATCAATGGATTTGTCTCTTCCCAAAGAATCTTTTGGTCTTTACCGCTAAGCTCTATCTCCAACAGGAACGAAATGGCGCGGGGGGAGGTGGCAACCCCCCCCCCCCCCATGTGCGTTCTAGGATGGGAAAATGGCATGTGCGGGCGAGGGTTAAATGTTGACTTCCATTTCCGATGTGCACTTCGACAACAATAGTTGCAACATAGTCCGAGAACACAACCCATACTGACGAGCTGCATTAAAACTTTCCTGCGCGTCACATGCTGGGCTGTTCGCAAAAGCCACACGGTAAACTTTTACGGCAATGCTAACTTTGCCGATCAGTAATGCATAGCGTCGTCTGTCGACGGACGGCTCGCGCTTCTCTCCGCTGGTGGGACGATGCACGTGGGACGTTTACGCGCACAGGAGCGACGCTCGGCGGGGAGACAAAGCGAGTTCTTCCAGCTCTGTCCTCTGGCGCTGCAGCTCCTCGCTGGGGGGCCGTGCCGGTCACCCTCCCCGCCGGGCCCATTACAGTCTCCGAGTGCGGGCGCCCTCGACCAGCAGACGGGAAGCCATCGGCACCATCAGCCGACACGTGCTCAGCCACCAGCGATAAGAGGAGCCCTCGGAGACGGCGGAATCAGCCGGCCGGAAATGCTACCGCCGCGGCCCGGGCGACCTCGGGGACCCTGGAAGACCGCGGGCGGAACTGGGAGACCGCGGAAGACCACGGCGGAACCTAACAGACCCTGGTAGACCTCAGCCGACCCCGGCAGATCTCAGCAGACCCCGGCAGATCTCAGCAGACCCTGGCAGACCTCAGCAGACCCCGGCAGATCTCAGCAGACCCTGGCAGACCTCAGCAGACCCCGGCAGATCTCAGCAGACCCTGGCAGACCAGGCCGTCTGGCCCGGGCGAACGGTGCTGCAGTATAGGTCATTCACAAACGTAAATTACCGTCGCCCGGCCGCCGGCGTGAACAGTAGGCAATTAACAATCCTGGAAGCCGGCAGCGGACGGCAGCTAAGCTGGACAAAGCTTCCGGCAGGGCTGCGCAGAGACCCTGGTCTGACAGAACTAAGAAGAGCTCTCGGCAGAGCTACACAGTGCACAGTGCTCCCGGCACAGCTGCGCTACATTGAGCTGCACTGAGCTTCCAACAGAGCTGCACTGAGCTCCCGGCAGAGCTGCACTGAGCTTCCAACAGAGGTGCACTGTGCTCCCGGCAGAGCTGCATAAAGCTTCCAACAGAGCTGCACTGAGCTCCCGGCAGAGCTGCATAGAACACCAGATAGAGCTCTAAGCTCCCATCATAGCTACATGCTCGTAGAGCTACTGAACGGTATAATTCAGCAACGGTCGCACGTGCTTGTGTAGACCCTGGAGCCGTTTAGAGGCAGAGGAGTCAGTTCTAACTAAACTATTATCGCATGTTTTCACCAACTGCGCTGTATCTAAGAAGGCAGTGAATGAATGAATGGAGAAAGGAAGGAAGCCCGGCAATGTATCTTGCTACGGCCAGCCTGCATTATTCGTGGCGATACGTTGTATGGGTGCAGCTGAAAGCCTTATCTGTTCAGTTCTCACAGACCTACAAAGAGATCGAACTGCCGGTATGGTCTGTTGTACTAAGTATTTGCCCGCTATACCTGTGCAAGCAGTTGCAAGGGCGTGTCAAGGTGACAGAGTGTGTGTCAGTGCAGCGGTGCCTGCAGAGGGCGAGCTCGTTGTTCCAGGGTGTCTGACCCCGGGCAGGGAGAAAGAGCGAGAACAGAGCGTCGGAGAGAGAGAGAGAGAGGGGGAGGGAGAGCGAAATGGCCAGGCGTTCGGACAGCTTCCATTGTCCATGAAATGAGCCTGTGGAGCGGGGGCGATGGGTGTTGAGCGCCGGCGGCGGGCCCGGGGAAGTGCCGACGGACAGCCGACGTGGATCGCTGGGGGGAGGGGGGGGGGGTCAGAGGGGAGGAAGGGAGAGAGGAGATGAGTATGAAGTCGGGAATACTGTCGAAAATAGATAATTGATAATGTAAGATGAAAGATCTAACTCTAACAGTATATTGTATACAGTTTCACGCCAGCGTATACCTATGTGTCTTTATCAACAGGTATAATATTCATTAAGGTCTTTTTAAAACATAAAATAAGATGAGCAAGCTCAACTCCAAACTCCACTTTGCAGTGAGGCAGGCTCCTTTCTATTTTCCGGAAGCATTTTCTGCTAAATTTATGAATCATTCTCGAAATGATTGTGATAAGGTCCGGGAACGTTTTCTTTAGTACACCCCAAGGTAAGCTTAAACGGCCAAATTACGGCAACTCGACTGAAATATATTAGCTTGTTGTTCTCGTTTTAAAATGTATATGGAGCCACCTCATTTTTGAATAAGTGAATGGTGTACACTGTTTTTTGGCTTTTTATTATTTTGTCTGGTACCGTCGTTTCCCGGGACACTTTCTTCAACAATAATAGCAGGTTTACGCAAATACAAGCGAAAGCATCATCGAAAACTTGTTAATGAGATTTGGCAAATTAAATTATTACGTTGTTATACCCGCTATCTTGATCCTGATCCTGCTAAAAGTTCATCAAACTACGTCAAGAACCTGGCTGCCTATAAGAGTTCCCTGCAGAAGTTTTATAAATCTAGTAGTGTGGAATCCTGAAATATGCGCCTAATTGGTTCCAAGTGGAAATCAGGGACGGAGCTTCTTATTCAGTTGGTGGGGCGGTTGCCCCACCAACTTGCCATTTTGCCCCACCAATGAATGTTTTGCTCCACCAACTCAAGCTGATTAGTACGACTTTGTAGCTTAGCAAACCAATCTTCTTCGCATTGAGGAGGTTTGAATTGTCTGTGTAATGCAAAATATTATCTCTGTACCTAATGAAAAGAATTGATTCAGTGTTATATTGTTCTAACTTAACAATCGGACATTGTAGCTTTGGCAAGTTTTTGCCCCACCAACTTCCCTGGAAAAGCTCCACCTATGGTGGGAATGGGTGTTTCAATAGACGTTTCGTTTTGCACAAAAAGTGACTGAGCACTAGTATTACTCAATACTTTCAAAACCATCGTTACCAACAAATGTGTGTAGTGTGTCTTACTCTGCTGGCCCATCATATTCTTATAAACGGCCACATCACCACCAATATCGTCGGTACCATTTAACTTTTGACACTTTCCTGACCACTGGTCACATATAGTCCCGATCATGCCCCACCCATAGTTACGTTCCTATCTGACTGTCTCTGTGTCTGTGTCTGACAGAGACGTCTGACTGTCCCGCCGTCTCTGTCTTCACAGACGCGCCGGTGTGTGCCGACTCTCAGCGGCTCGTGTACGGCGTCTCGCGCGGCGAGCAGGTCTCGGTGCTGTGCCGGGTCGACTCCGATCCACCTCCCAGCAACTTTGGCTGGACCATGAACGGTTCGGACCACGTTCGTTCTCTGACTGCCGGCGTCGGCCACTGGCCGGCCGGACCTCACACGAGCAGTGTGATAGTGGAGCCACATCATGATCGAGACTACGGCACACTACTGTGCACCAGCTCTAACCGGGTCGGAAGGCAGGCGCAGCCGTGCGCCTTCAAAATCGTGCCCGCAGGTGAGCGAAGTGCGGGGGCAGATGGGGGTGTGGTCGTGATGGGATGGGGATGGAGGGCATTTTGACAAGGAGAGGAAGTGCTGTAATGGAGCAGGGTATAGTTACAGAGTGACAGAGAATGGAATGTCCTTCATAACTGTTATGTCTCATGGTACAGTGAGCTAAGTAGGTAAATGAGTTGTGAACTAGCGTGAAAGACCACATTTCGTCAGGCTAGTTCTGCACAATGTTGCTGGTTTGTACATGGAAACTTGGGTCTTGGAATTTAAGCTGGAACTTCTGGATTCTCTTCACAAAGCCGTCAAAGGAGTGGAACTTCTCCTGAATAGTTCTCTCCTGAAATGTA